>NW_027510009.1:0-61022 GCF_051311805.1 Agelaius phoeniceus
GGCAAATGGGGTAAAAGGGGGCCTGGGGGGGTTAAATGGGGGGTAAAGGGGGTAAATGGGGGCAAAGGGGGCAATAAATGGGGGGCAAAGGGGTAAATGGGGGTCTGGGGGGGATAAATGGGGGTCCAGGGGGGGTTAACAGGGGTCTGGGGGTGCTAAAGAGGGGTCTGTGGGGGGGTTACAGAGGGGTCTGGGGTCCCACTGTGGGGGTGGGGGCTCCGTGCAGGAAGGTTCTGGGGGTCTCATGGGTATTTTGGGGTGGGGGTCTCAGGGGTATTTTGGGTATTTTGGGGGGGTCTCAGGGGTATTTTGGGGTGGGGTCTGACTCACCTGGGGGGCGGGGGCTTGGTGCGCGCCCACCCTGGGGGTCTCAGGGGTATTTCAGGGTTATTTTGGGGGATCTCAGGGTTATTTTGGGGTGGATCTCAGGGATATTCAGGGTTATTTTGGGTGGGGGTCTGACTCACCTGGGGGGCGGGGGCTCGGTGCGCGCCCACCCTGGGGTTCTCAGGGGGATTTCAGGGGTGTTTTGGGGTGGATCTCAGGGCTATTTTGGGTATTTTGGGGAGGGGTCTGACTCACCTGGGGGGCGGGGGCTCGGTGCGCGCCCACCCGACGCGTCGGCAGCGCCCCCCCGCTCGCGGCCGCCCCTCCCCCGCTCGGCGGCCGCCCCCAAACTGGGGAACTCCTCCCGTGAGAACCGGCCCGGGAGGGGCGGGGCCCTGGCACCTGCGGGACCCCGGAAATGAGGGGGGGACCCCAAAACGGGGGGGGGCCCAAAAACCCCGGGGGGGGGCCCAAAACCCCAGGGGGACCCCAAAAACCCCGGGGGAAGGGGGGGCAGGGGGGCTCCCCAAAACCCCCCCTGAGGGGTCGGGGGTGCCCCCAGTGGCCACAGGGATTTGGGGGGGGGGTCCCCGGGGGTCCCCCCAGCTCTCACCATCGGCGGGGGAACCGCTGGCCTGCGCCCAGGACTTTGCCACGCTTGGCGGCGGGGGGGGGGGGTTCTGTGGGGGCAATTTGGGGAGGGGTCAGCACAAGAGGGGTGGGGGGGGTCACAGGGACCCCTCCCCAGGACCCCCCGAGTGCCCCCATTGTGCAGGGCCGGGGGTCCCTGGGGTGGTCCAAAGCGCCCCCGTGTGCACCCTGGGGACCCCTCCCCATTGCCGGGGGTCCCGGGGGGGTTTGGGGTGGGGGTCTCACCTCGGGGGTCCCCGGGGTCCCCGCAGGCGGCTGCGAATCCGGCGGTGACGGCGACTGCGGCGGGGGAGGGGCGGAGGGCTCGGAACTGGGGGGGGAGGGGGCAAAGGGGCGGGGTCAGGGGGGGAGACCCCTCCCCAAAGACCCCCCTGGGGTGAGACCCCTCCCCAAGGATCCCCCTGGGGTGAGACCCCTCCCCAAGGATCCCCCTGGGGTGAGACCCCTCCCCAAGGACCCCTCAGGGGGTGAGACCCCTCCCCAAGGATCCTCCCAGGGGTGGGACCATCCCCCAGGACCCCTCCCCAAGGAGCCCCAGAGGGTCCCGAGGGCAGGGATGGGGGCTGGGGGTCTCTGGAGTACCCCAAAGTCCCCCTGGGCTGCAGCCCTGGGACCCCCTCCCCACTCATGGGGGTCAGGGGGATCATTCTGGCCCCTCCCCACCCACAGGGGTCGCTCTGCCCACATTGGGACCCCCCCCCACTAATGGGGGTCAGGGGTGGAGGTCCCTCTGTCCATCCCGAGCCCCCTCCCCAGCCCCAAGGGGGGGGGTCCCTGCCCATCCTGAGCCCACCCCCCAGCCATGGGGAGGGGTCTCACCTGCAGGGGTCATGGGGGGGTCGCTGCGGCTGGCCCATCCCAGCCCCCTGCCCATCCCTGGGGGTCCCTGTGCCCCCTCCCCAGCCCCAAGGGAGGGTCCCCAGCCCCATGGGGAGGGGTCTCACCTGCGGGGGTCGGGGGGGGTCGCTGCGGCTGGCCCATCCCGAGCCGTCTCGGGGCACCAGGGCCACGTTGGGGTCGTTGCCTTTGTTCTCGGCCTTCAGGCTCGGCAGGTGCGCGGGGGGGGGCATGCGCCGGGTGGGCACCTTGCCCAGGCTCTGCAGCCCATGGCGGGGGGCGCCTGGGGGGGGGGAGAGACCCCTGAGTGCCCCCCGAACCGACCCCGGGACCCCCGAACCAACCCTGAGCCCCCCTGAGCCCCCCAGGCCTTGCCCAGGCTCTGCAGCCCATGGCGGGGGGGCGCCCTGGGGGGCACAGGGAGGGGTGAGACCCCCAGACTGCCCCCGGGACCCCCAAACTGCCCCTGAACCTCCCTGAGCCCCCCAGGCCTGGCCCAGGCTCTGCAGCCCATGGCGGGGGGGCGCCTGGGGGAGGCAGGGTCAGGGTGAGACCCCCAAACCGACCCTGGGACCCCTGAACTGACCCCAGGCCCCCCCCAGCCCCCCTCATTTAGCTACAGGGGGGGGTCACACCAGAGGGACCCCCCCCCAGGACCCCTCGAACCTCCTATTTTGGGGACCCCCTCCTCCCTCCCCAGCTCCCCCCCCAGAACCACGGGGCTCTCATTTTGGAGACCCCTCCTCAAACCTACATCCACCCCCAAACAGCGGGGGGGGGGTCCCCATTTTAGGGACCCCACAACCCCCCCCCCCCCCCAAAAAGCGGGGGGGGTCCCATTTTAGAGACCCCACAACCCCCCCCAAAACCACGGGGGTCCCACTTTGAGGACCCCTCCCCAACTCCCCCCCAAACCGACTGGGTCCCATTTTGGAGCCCCCTCCTCAAACCCACAAATCCCCCCAAAACCATGGGGGGCTCCCATTTTAGGGACCCCTCCCCAACCCCACCCAAAACCGAGGGGTCCCATTTTGAGGACCCCAGAGCCCTCCCCCATTTTGGGGCCCCCCTCCTCCCTCCATGACCCCACAGCCCCCCCCCCCATAACCCGGGTGTTCCCCCCCCCCCCCCGTCCCTTGGCCCATTCCCCGTCCCGGTTACCGGCGGCGCGGGGGGGCTCGAGCGGCCGCCCCCGGTAGCTCTCACTGAGGCTCAGGCAGTTGTAGCGCCGGCCCCGCGCAGCCCGATCGCTCATGGCGCCGCATCGGCCGCACCGGGACCTGCGGGCGGGGAGCGGGGGTCACACCGGGGCACGCGGGGCCGCCGCTGCCGGTACCTCCCGGTACAGGCCGCAGGCCGCGCCCCCCCACCTCAGAACACCGGGGGGGTCACGGAACCGCCCCCCCCTCCTCACACACCCCCCTAAGCACCGCCCACACCTTACCGGGACCCCCGGCCCCGCCCCCTCCCGGTACCGGCGGTGGGGGATGGGCCCCGGTGTGAGGGGGCCTCGCCGTTCCAAGATGGCGGCCGGGCCTGCGCTGAGGGAGCCGGGATGGGGGGGGGGGGGGGGGTGTTACGGGTGGATCTGCGCGCCCTCCCCCGGTTCCCGTACCCACCTTGTCCGCCCCGGGCGGGCTCCGCGGCGGCGGCTCCGCGCTCGGGGGCGGCGGGCGGGGGCGGGCGGGCGCCGGATGGCGGCGGATTCCGCTGCCCCCCCCCTCCCTCCCTCCCTCCGACACAGGGCCCGCGGGGCCTCCGCGCATGCGCCGCGCGCCTCGGGCCGCACCGCGCGCAGCGGGGGGGGCGAGGCCGCCGCGGGGACGCGCCGCCATTGGCTGAGGGAGCCGAGCGGGCGAGACCAATGCGGGGTGGAGGGAAGGGGGGGGAGCGCGCTCCCCCGCGGAGTGGAGCGGTCCTGGAGGTGACGTCATTTGGCGGCGGCGCTGCGGCGCCCCCTGGCGGACGGGAGGGTTGGCGGCGCTCGTTGCCGTGGTAACGGGAGCCGCGCCCACCGAGCGGGGGAACTGGGGACACTGGGAGGGACTGGGGGCACTGGGAGGGACTGGGGGCACTGGGAGGGACTGGGAGGGACCGGGAAGCGCCGGGGACAGCCCACGCTCCGGGCTTCCCCCGCGGCCGGGGAGATTCCCGGTAAAAAACCCGCCCGGGTTCGACTTTTTGCCCAAACTCCGCTTTTATTGGGACTTTCCGTGATAAATTACACAGCAGTGAATAAATTACCGTCCCCGCTTCGAACCGCGGCTTTTCCGCCGCGAAATTTGCCATAAATAGATAAAACTCTATTAAAAAAACCCGATACAAACGTACAAAAGTTACCAGTAGAAAAACTCCATAAATAGTACAATAAGTTAAATTTAGCTTTTCGCAGCGCGTTTGTCGACCTCAGTTGGTGCTGCTGGTGCTGATTCCAGACGTGACCCGACCCCCGGACCCCTGAGACCCCCGAGTCCTTGAGACCCCCAGAGCTCTCAGAGCCCCCCAAGACCCTGAAGCCCCCTGAGACCCCCCACCTCAAGACCCCAAAGTCCCCAGAGCTTCTGGAGCCCCCCGAGACCCCCAAGACCCTGGAGCCACTGGGACCCTCAGAGTCCCTGAAAGCCCCTGAGACCCCCAGAGCTCCCAAAGACCCCCAGAGCTCCCAAAGACCCCCAAGACCCCAGAGACCCCCAGAGCTCCAAAGACCCCCAAGACCCCAGAACCCCAAAAGCTCCTGAAGCCCCCCAGAGCTCCCCAAGACCCCAAAGCTCTCAGAGACCCCAAAACCCCCAAGACCCCAAAACCTTGAGAGCTCCTGGAGCCCCCAGAGCTCCCCAAGACCCCAAAGCCCCCTGAGACTCCCAGAGCTCTCAGAGACCCCCAAAAGCCCCAAGACCCTGAAGCCCCCAGAGACCCCCCCAAGACCCCAAGGCCTCCAGAGCTCCTGAAGGCCCCAGAGCCCCTGGAGTCCTTGAGACCCCCAAAGCTCTCAGCGACCCCCAAAGCCTCCAGAGCTTCTGAAGCCCCCAGAGACCCCCAAAAGCTCCAAAACCCCCTGAGACTCCCAGAGCTCTCAGAGACCCCCAAAAGCCCCAAAACCCCAAAGTCTCCAGAGACCCCTGAAGCCCCCAGAGCCCCAGAGCCCCTGGAGTCTTTAAGACCCCCAAAGCCCCCAGACCCCCAGAAGCCCCTGAAGCCCCCAGAGCTCCTGAAGCCCCCAGAAGCCCCCAGAGTTCCTGGAGTCTTTAAGACCCCCAAAGCTCTCAGAGACCCCCAAGACCCCAAAGCCTCCAGAGCTCCTGAAGCCCCCAGAGACCCCCAAAAGCCCCAAAACCCCAAAGCCCCCAGACCCCCAGAAGCCCCCAAAGCCCCCAGAGCCCCTGGAGTCTTTAAGACCCCAAAGCCCCAGAGCCCCTGAAGCCCCCGGAGCTCCTGAAGCCCCCAGAGGCCCCAGACCCCCAGAAGCCCCTGAAGCCCCCAGAGCCCCCGAAGCCCCCAGAGCCCCTGAAGCCTCCAGAGCCCCTGAAGCCCCCAGAGCCCCTGAAGCCTCCAGAGCCCCTGAAGCCCCCAGAGGCCCTGAAGCCCCCAGAGGCCCTGCAGACCCCAGAGCCCCTGCAGACCCCAGAGCCCCTGCAGACCCCAAAGCCCCCAGACCCCCAGAAGCCCCTGAAGCCCCCAGAGCCCCTGAAGCCTCCAGAGCCCCCAAAGCCCCCAGAGCCCCTGCAGCCCCCAGAGCCCCTGCAGCCCCCAGAGCCCCTGGAGTCTTTAAGACCCCAAAGCCCCCAGACCCTCAGAAGCCCCTGAAGCCCCCAGAGCCCCGAAGCCCCCAGAGCCCCTGCAGCCCCCCAATCCCCCCCAGCCGCCCCTAATCGACCCCCAGCACCCCAAAATAGGCCTGTCCAGCGCCGTGCAGGTCGAGGAAGCGTCCGGCCGAGGTGGTGGCCGCCAGCCGGTCCCCGCGGCGCAGCTGGAACACGGCGCCCTGGTACAGGGTCTCTGCCCAGAGCCCCCCGAGCCCCCCGGCCGGGCAGACGGAGCGGGCGGCGCGGAGCAGGGGCACGTCCCGGGGGTACTCCCGGGATAACCGGGACACCGCCAGGCGAAGCGGCCGCCGGGGGGCGCCCCCGGGCCCGCAGCGCCCGCCCGTGAAGGCGGCGGAGGCGTAGACGAAGTAGAGCCCGTCCCGGGGCACCACCAGGCGGTTCCCGCGCAGGCGGACCCCGTTCCGCACCAGCGCCGGCGCCACGCCCGCCTGCCAGCGCAGGGAGCCGCGGGACGAGGGCCAGGAGGAGGCTGCGAGAGGGAAAAAGAGAATTAAAATATAAAATATATACAAAAATCCATAGAAATCCCCAAAAACTGCCCCAAAATCCCCGCCTGCCAGCGCAGGGAGCCGCGGGACGAGGGCCAGGAGGAGGCTGCGAGAGGGAAAAACACGGTTAGAATACAAAAAATAATAATTATATAACCAAAAATATCCGAAAATCCACAGAAATCCCCAAAAAACTGCCCCAAAAAAGTGCCCCAAAATCCCCGCCTGCCAGCGCAGGGAGCCGCGGGACGAGGGCCAGGAGGAGGCTGCGAGAGGGAAAAACTGGGTTAGAATATAAAATATATACAAAAATCCATAGAAATCCCCAAAAAACTGCCCCAAAATCCCCGCCTGCCAGCGCAGGGAGCCGCGGGACGAGGGCCAGGAGGAGGCTGCGAGAGGGAAAAACTGGGTTAGAATATAAAATATATACAAAAATCCATAGAAATCCCAAAAAACTGCCCCAAAAACCAGAGAGAAATCCCCAAAAAACTGCCCCAAAAAACTGCCCCAAAATCCCCGCCTGGCAGCGCAGGGAGCCGCGGGACGAGGGCCAGGAGGAGGCTGGGAGAGGGAAAAATAGAATTAAAATATAAAATATATACAAAATAAAGCAAAAAATCCATAGAAATCCCCAAAAAAACTGCCCCAAAAACCAGAGAGAAATCCCCAAAAACTGCCCCAAAATCCCCACTTGCCAGCGCAGGGAGCCGTGGGACGAGGGCCAGGAGGAGGAAAAAGGGAAAAATTGGAAAAGAGAAAAATTGGGTTAAAATACAAAAAAAAAACCCTAAATATATAACCAAAAATATCTGAAAATCCACAGAAATATCCCAAAAAACTGCCCCAAAAAACACAGAGAAATCCCCAAAAAACTGCCACAAAAAACACAGAGAAATCCCCAAAAAAACTGCCACAAAAAACAGAGAGAAATCCCCAAAAATGCCCCAAAAAACACAGAGAAACCCCAAAAAACTGCCCCAAAATCCCCGCCTGCCACTGCAGGGAGAGGGCAAGGAGGAGGCTGGGGAGGAGAAAATGAGTTAAAATATAGAAAAAAATCTAAAATAAACCCGAAAATCCACAGAAATCCCCCCAAAATCTCAGCCTCCCACGCCAGGGAGCCCCGCGAGGAGAAACTGGGTCAAAATACCAAAAACAGATTCCAAAAACGCACCCAAAACCCGCGGAAACGTCCCCAAAAATCCCGGAGGGGCAGGGAGGGGCGGGAGCCGGGGCACCGGAAATGCCCAAAATAGCCAAAAACACCCGAAAAACCCCAAAAAAAACTCCCAAAAAAATCCCCGCCTCCCACGGTTGGGATCCCCAGTTCCTCCCAGTATAAACCAGTATAAACCAGTGACCCCAAACCCCAAACCAGTGACCCCAACCCAGTACAAACCAGTGACCCCAACTCCAACTCCCCCGTTAACCCTTTCCCAGTCCCCCCCAGTATAAACCAGTATAAACCAGTATAAACCAGTAACCCCAAACCAGTATAAACCAGTACAAACCAGTGACCCCAAATCCCCCTTTAACCCTTTCCCAGTCCCTCCCAGTATAAACCAGTAACCCCAAACCAGTACAAACCAGTGACCCCAAAACGCCTTTTAACCCTTTCGTAGTCCATCCCAGTACAAACCAGTGACCCCAAATCCCCCTTTAACCCTTTCCCAGTATAAACCAGTGACCCCAAATTCTCCTTTAACCCTTTCCCAGTCCCCCCAGTATAAACCAGTAACCCCAAATCCCTTTTAACCCTGTCCCAGTATAAACCAGTGACCCCAAATCCCCCTTTAACCCTGTCCCAGTATAAACCAGTGACCCCAAATCCCTCGTTAACCCTTTCCCAGTACAAACCAGTGACCCAAACCCCCCTTTAACCCTTCCCAGTATAAACCAGTAACCCCAGATTCTCCTTTAACCCTTTCCCAGTCCCCCCAGTATAAACCAGTAACCCCAAATCCCCTTTAACCCTTTCCCAGTACAAACCAGTGACCCCAAATCCCCCTTTAACCCTTCCCAGTATAAACCAGTGACCCCAAATTCTCCTTTAACCCTTTCCCAGTCCCCCCAGTACAAACCAGTGACCCCAATCCCCCTTTAACCCTTCCCAGTACAAACCAGTGCCCCCAATCCCCCGTTAACCCTTCCCAGTACAAACCAGTGACCCCAATCCCCCGTTAACCCTTTCCAGCCCCCCAGTGCCCCCCGTTCTCACCCACGACGTGAGCGGCCGGTTTGTCCCCTCGTGCCACCTGCGGGGGGGGCCCTGGGGACAGAACGGGGGGGGGGTTGGGACACCAGGAGTGACCTGGGGGGGTCCAAGGGGGCTCTAAAGGGGGGGTCTGGGGGGGCTCTAAAGGGGCCTGGGGGTGTCCCAGGGGGTCTGGGGGTGACCCAAGGGGTCCCAGGGGGACTCTGAGGGGGTCCCAAGGGCTCTGGGGGTGTCCAAGGGGGTCTGGGGGTGTCCAAGGGGGGCTCTGTGGGGTCTGGGGGTGACCCGGGGGTGTCCAAGGGGTCTGGGGGTGTCAGGGGGGCTCTAAAGGGGCCTGGGGGTGACCCAGGAGGGTTCTGGGGGTGTCAGGGGGGCTCTGGGGGTGTCCAAGGGGGGCTCTGTGGGGTCTGGGGGGCTCTGGGGGTGTCAGGGGGGGTCTGGGGGTGTCACTCACCGGGCAGGGCTGGGGGTGGCATCTCTGGGAGCTCCTGGGGGGGACAGAGAGGGGTCAGAGAGGGGACAAATGGGGGGGGGGGGGGGGGGGGACAAATGGGGGGATAAATGGGGGGGACACAAAAGGGTCAGAGAGGGGACATGAGGGGGGTCCATAGGACACACAGGTGACACACAGCTGACGGGGGGGATACATAGGACACACAGGTGACACACACACACAGGTGACACTGGGAGGGTCCATATGACACACAGGTGACACACAGGTGACACACAACGGACACACAGGTAACACACACAGGTGACACGGGGGGATCCATAGGACACACAGGTTACACACAGGTGACACAGGGACACACGGGGGGGGGGGTCCATAGGACACACAGGTGACACACAGGTGACACACAGGTGACACACACGCACAGGTGACACACAGGTGACACGGGGGGGTCCATAGGACACACAGGTGACACACAGGTGAGAGGGGGTGACACACAAGGGACACACAGGTAACACACACAGGTGACACAGGTGACACAGGGGGGGTCAGAGGGGTCCCTACCTGCGGCGGCAGCCGCGTGGCCCCGGCCGGCAGCAGCAGCAGCAGCAGCGGCAGCAGCAGCGACAGCGCCGGAGGCACCGCGGGCCCGGCGGCGGCACCGGGGGCACCGGGAACGGCCACGGCGGCGGCTCCGGGCACGCGGGCCCGGGGGGGCCCGGCCATGGCGGCTCTGACCCGGCCCCGGCCCCCCCCGGGCCTTAAAGGCCCCCCCGGCCCCCGCACGGGGCGGCCCCGGGACCCCCGGGACCGGAAACGGGAACCGGAAACACCGGGGGAGGGGGGAGGAGCTTGGGGGGACCCCTCCGCCCCCTCCCCCCCAAACTCCACAGCCGCCCCCCCCTCCCCAATTAATGAGCGCTGCCCGCTCCCCCAATTAACGAGCAGTGCGGTAATTAACGGCTCAGGTTGTTAATTATGTTAAATTATGTTAAATTATGTTAATTAGACCCCGCCTCTCCCCCCCACACACTGGGTTTTCCCATTGTGGGGGCGGCGGGGGGGGGGCCCAAAAAGCGGAACCGCCCAAAAAAACCGCCTGGGGGGGGGGGGACCTAAAAAAATCCCACAGGGGGAACCCAAAATTGCACTGGGGGCGGGAAAAACCCAAAAATTGCACTGGGGGGGTCCCAAAATTGCACTTGGGGGGGGGCCAAAAATCGCCCCTGGGGGGGGTCCCAAAAAATCAAAAAAAATCCGGGCCCCCCCCCCAAAAACGGCCCTGGTCGGGTTCCAAAAAATCCGGGGCGGGGCCCCAAAAATCCGGGCAGGGGGGGGGGCACGCCCAAAACCAGATGTGGGGAAACCGAAACTCTGAGGGGGCCCCCAAAAACCGCCCTGGGGAGGCCCCGAACGGTCCCGAGAGGGCCCCAAAAATCCGGGGAGGGGCCCCGAAATCCGCCTGGGAGGGGTCCCAAAACCACATTGGGAGAATCTGAAACCCCGGGAGGGCCCAAAATCCGAGAGCGCCCCGAAAATGTGGGGGAGCCTGAAACCATCGGGGAGGGGAACCCCAAAGTGTCCTGGGCACCCCAAAAACCGCCTGGGGAGGAGGGGAGGAGGCCCAAAACTGCTCGGGGGTCTCTGGGGGGGCTCAGGGGGATTCAGGGGGTCCTGAAGGGGTTTATGGGGGTCTCTGGGGGAGGTTTGAGGGTCTCAGGGGGGTTTAGGGGGTCCCGGGGGGGGTCTCAGGGGAAATTCTGGGGGGCTCTGGGGGTCTCCGGTGTCCCAGGGCTCTCTCAGGTGCCTCAGAGGGGTCCGGGTGGTCTCAGGGTGGTCCCGGGAGGGATTTTGGGGGTCCCGGGGGTCTCAGGGTGGTCCCGGGGGATTCCCGAGGGGGTCCCGGTGCTCTCAGGTGCCTGAGGGGGCTCTCCGGTGCCTCCTCCCGTTCCCATTCCCGCCTCAGCCGGATCTCCCATCCCCGCTCCGCCTCCTCGGAACCGAACCGGGCCCGGTTCTGCTCCCGGTGCTGGTTCCGGTCCCGGTCCCGGTGCGGCCCCGCCACGGCCGCGGTGTCTCCGGGCCCGAAGTGCGAGATCCGGGCCCGGTTCCGGTACGGGCCCCGAGCCCAGCCCAGCCCGGCCCGGTCCCGTTTGAGCTCCGTGGGCACCGGGAGGAGCCGCCCGCGCCCCGCCGGGCCCAGCCCGCCGCCGGCCCAGCCCGCCCGCAGCAGCAGCCGGTAACCGGGACCGGAGCAGGCACCGGAACCGGGACCGGGAACGGAACCGGGAACGGAACCGGGGGCAGCGCCCAGGCCCAGCAGGTGCGCGGTGGAGCGGCGGTGCCGGGCGGGGGAGTCACGGAACGAGGCCCCGCAGCTGCGGCAGAAGTGGGCGGGGCTACGGGAACAAACATTAATTATTAATTATTAATTAATTAGCGAATTAATAATTGATTGATTAATTAATTAACGGGGATCGCACCCACCTGGGCGGTTCCCCGGCGGGCTCCGCGCCGCCGCTCTCGGTGAACAGGCTCTCGTAGAAGCTCCGTGCGGCCGCCCCGGGATCGGCGGAGGCCGCGGAGGCCTCGGGGAGCGGCGGCTCCGGTTGGAGCTGCCCGTCCTTCCAGCCGCCCGCGGGCTCTCGGGCACGGCGAAAGGCGATCAGGGCCATGGCGGCCACCGGGGGGATTCTGGGGGTCCCTACCGCCGCCACCGGAAGTTGTGATCGGTGCTGCGGAACCACGTGACGCACCGGGCGGGCTCTGATTGGTCCGCACAGGCGCGGGACCGCAGTTCGGGCGGAAGCTTCGGCTGAGCGCGGCGCTGATTGGTCAACGGAGCGGAAGTGGCGGGCGGGCGGTGGTGATTGGTTGTGTCGGGCGGGGGGGCGGGGTTTGGGGCGGAAGCGGCGGCTGCGCGTGCGCGGATCGTGCCCGGAGCGCCCCTCAAGCGGCGGGTGAGGCCCGGGGGGGCACCGGGGCCACCGGGACGGGACCGGGAGGGTCTCGGGAAGGGCTCGGGGGGTTCCTGGGGCTTTCTCAGCGTCGTCCGGGTTCCTTCCGGCCCGCCCTGGGGTCCGTGCGGTTGCGGGGGTGCGGGCAGTGCGGGGCCCGGTGAGGCCCGAGGGTACCGGGAGGGCTCCGGGAGGGTCCCAGGGGCACGGGGACGGGCCCGAGGGGGATTTGGAGGTTCCCGGGAGGGGTCCCGGGGGGGATTTGGGGGGTCCCGGGGAGCTCCGGGGGCACCGGGAGGGATTTGGGGCACCCCAGGCGGATTCGGGAGTTCCCGGGGGTCTCACGGTCGCCGTTGCTCCCCGCAGACCCCCGGGACCATGAGCAGCTCCGAGGAGGTGTCGTGGATCTCGTGGTTCTGCGGCCTCCGCGGCAACGAGTTCTTCTGTGAGGTGGGCACGGGACCCCCAAAGGGACCCCCTAGGACACCCCGGGATGTCTCAGGACCCCTGAAGGGACCCCTTGGACACCTCTGGGTCCCCCCAAGACCCCCTCGGGACCCTTGAGGACCCTTTAAGACACCCCCAGATACCCCTGGGAGACTCCTGGGACCCCCTGGACAATCCCAGGACCCCCTGTGGCACCCAGAGCCCCCCCAGGACCCTCAGGACACCCTCAGGGACCCCCAGGACCTCCAAAGGAACCCCCCAGGACCCCCCAGAGTCCCCCAGGACCCTTGGGGACCCTTAAGGACACCCCCAGATAACCCCAGGACACCCCTGGGACCCCCGAAGGGACCCCTGGGAGACCCCCCCACCCCTTCTGGGGGTCCCCAAAGCCCCCCCCCATTGTCCTGCCCGGTGCACGAGGGTCACATCCAGAACAAGCTGAGATCCCCTGAGCTCCCCTGGTCCTGCTGCACCCCCTGGTGCCCCCCAGGTGCCCCCCAAGCCCCCCCATTTCCCCCCAGGTGGACGAGGATTACATCCAGGACAAGTTCAACCTGACGGGGCTGAACGAGCAGGTGCCGCACTACAGACAGGCCCTGGACATGATCCTGGACCTGGAGCCCGGTAATGGGGGCTGGGGGCTTTGGGGAGGGGGCTGGGGGGGGGTTTGGGGCTCTCATGGGGGTCTCTGGTGCCCCTGATCCCCCCATGTGTTGCCCCCTCCCCAGACGAGGAGCTGGGGGGATTTGGGGGGCTGGGGAGGGGTCTCGGGGGGCTGTGGGGACTCAGGGGGTTCTGGGGGGGGGTCAGAAGGGGTCTCTGGGGTCTTTCGGGGGTCTCTGGTGCCCCTGATCCCCTCTCACCCGTGGTTGTTGCCCCCTCCCCAAATGAGGAACTGGAGAACAACCCCAACCTGGGCTTTGGGGGGGTTTTGGGGGGCTCAGGGGGATTTGAGGCACTCGTGGGGGTCTCTGGGGATTTGGGGGCACTCGTGGGGGTCTCTGGGGATCTGGGGGCACTCGTGGGGGTCTCTGGGGATCTGGGGGCACTCGTGGGGGTCTCTGGTGCCCCTGCCCCCCCCTCACCCGTGGTTGTTGCCCCCTCCCCAGACGAGGAGCTGGAGGACAACCCCAACCAGAGCGACCTGATCGAGCAGGCGGCCGAGATGCTCTACGGGCTGATCCACGCCCGCTACATCCTGACCAACAGGGGCATTGCCCAGATGGTGAGGGACCCCCGGGACCCCTCCCCAAATCCCTGAGACCCTCCCCAAATCCCCCCTGGGACCCCTGATCCACGCCCGCTACATCCTGACCAACAGGGGCATTGCCCAGATGGTGAGGGACCCCCGGGACCCCTCCCCAAATCCCCCCTGAGACCCTGAGACCCCTCCCCAAATCCCCCCTGGGACCCCCTGAGCCACTCCTGAGACCCCTCCCCAAATCCCCCCGGGACCCCTGATCCACGCCCGCTACATCCTGACCCACAGGGGCATTGCCCAGATGGTGAGGGACCCCCGGGACCCCTCCCCAAATCCCCCCTGGGACCCTGAGACCCCTCCCCAAATCCCTGAGACCCCAAATCCCCCCTGAGCCCCCTGATCCACGCCTGGTACCTCCTGACCAACAGGGGCATTGCCCAGATGGTGAGGGGAGAGACCCCCTGAGACCCCCTCATTCTCTGAGACCCCTCCCCAAACCCCTCTGGGACCCCCTGAGACCTCCCTGAGACCCCCAGAACGCCCCCTGAGCCCCCTGACCCCCATCCTGAATAACAGGGGGATCACCCAGATGGTGCAGAGAGACCCCCTGAGACCCCCCTCAAATCCCCTGGGACCCCCCAGGACCCCCCTGGGACCCCGCAGGACCCCCCTGGGACCCCCCAGGACCCCCCTAACCCCCCTGTGCCCCCTCCCCAGTTGGAGAAGTACCAGCAGGGAGACTTCGGGTACTGCCCACGGGTCTACTGTGAGAACCAGCCCATGCTGCCCATCGGTACTGGTTTATACTGGTGTATACTGGGAAGGACTGGGGAGGGGTTAACGGGGGATTTGGGGTTACTGGTTCATACTGGGAGGGACTGGGGAGGGGTTAAAGGGGGATTTGGGGTCACTGGTTTGTACTGGGAGGGACTGGGGAGGGGTTAAACGGGGATTTGGGGTCACTGGTTTATACTGGGAGGGACTGGGACAGGGTTAAAGGGGGATTTGGGGTCAGTGGTTTATACTGGGAGGGACTGGGGAAGGGTTAAAGGGGATTTGGAGTTACTGGTTTATACTGGGAGGGACTGGGAGGGGTCGCTGTGGGGTTTATTTGGGGTCTTTTTTGGGATTTTTTTGGGGTTTTCTCCTACTGAGTTTTTTTTGAGGTTTATTTGGGGTCTCTTCGGAGTTTATTCGGGGTCTTTTTGGGTTTTTTTGGGATTTTTCCCCTAACTTAGGTGAGTTTATTTGGGGTCTCTTTGGGGTTTATTTGGGGTCCCTTAGGGCGGATTCTTCAGGGTTTATTTGTGATTTATTTGGGTTTTTTTGGGATTTTTCCCCGCGGGGTCCCTCAGGGCGGTTCCTTTGGGGTCTCTAATTTGGGTCTGGGGTCCCTGCGCCCCCCAGGGCTGTCGGACATCCCCGGGGAGGCCATGGTGAAGCTCTACTGCCCCAAGTGCATGGACGTGTACACGCCCAAGTCCTCGCGGCACCACCACCACACGGACGGCGCCTACTTCGGCACCGGCTTCCCGCACATGCTGTTCATGGTGCACCCCGAGTACCGCCCCAAGCGCCCCGCCAACCAGTTTGTACCCAGGTCAGCCTTGGGGAGCCCCAAAAAATCCCCAAAATTCAAATGTGCACCCCGAGTACCGCCCCAAGCGCCCCGCCAACCAGTTTGTGCCCAGGTCAGACATGGATCCCCCCAAAAAACCCCCAAAATTCACAGGTGCACCCGAGTACCGCCCAAGCACCCGCCAACCAGTTCGTGCCCAGGTCAGAGATGGATCCCCCAAAAAATCCCCAAAATTCAAATGTGCACCCCGAGTACCGCCCCAAGCGCCCCGCCAACCAGTTCGTACCCAGGTCAGCCTTGGGGTGCCCCAAAAAATCCCCAAAATTCAAATGTGTACCCTGAGTACTGCCCCAAGCGCCCCGCCAACCAGTTCGTGCCCAGGTCAGCCATGGATCCCACCAAAAAATCCCCAAAATAGATGGGATCCCACCAAAAAATCCCAAAATTCAAAGGTGCACCCCCAGTACCTCCTCACCAACCAGTTCAAACATGGTCAGACATGGGATCCCCCAAAAAATCCCCAAAATTCACAGGTGCACCCCAAATACTGCACTGCCAACCAGTTCGTGCCCAGGTCAGCCTTGGGTGCCCCAAAAAAACCCCAAAATTCACGAAAGAAAACCAGGTGGGATTCAAAAAATAGCCAGGGGTACCAAAAAAAAAAAGCCAGCTGGAATTGCCAAAAACCACAAATTGCAAAAAGAAAATAGATGGGATTTAAAAAAAAAATACGGAATTGCAAAGAAAAAACCCCGTCGGAAACGGCCCTGGGGCTCAGGGAAATGACGCCAAAGCCCCAAAGAAAATGAGCTCAAAACTCAGGGAAACAACCCAAAAAACCCAGTGAAAACAAGGTCAAAACACAGGGAAATGACACCAAAAACCCAGCAGAAATGAGCACAAAAGAAGGGAAAATGACCCAAAAACCCCAGCAAAACAAGCGTGAAATTCAGGAAATAACCCAAAAAAAAGCAAACGAAACACGGGGAAAATGAGTTGAAATCTCAAGCGTTTACACCGATTTTTTTCTCTGAAAAGTGAAGAAAATAGAATATCCCTGTAAACTGACCCCCCTAACTTGAAACCACCCCAAAAAATTCCTGAAAAAAATCTCCATTTTTCCCCCAAAAAATCCCCATTTTTTCCCCCAAAAAATCCCATCTTTTTTCCCAAAATGCTGGTTTTTCTCCCCAGGCTCTACGGGTTCAAGATCCACCCCATGGCGTACCAGCTGCAGCTCCAGGGGCCGCAGCAACTTCAAGAGCCCCGTCAAGACCATCCGCTGAGGGACCCCCAAAAAAAACCCCCCAGGACCCCCAAAATCCCCCCTGGCCCCCCAAACCTGCAACCCCCCCGACCCCCAAAAGAGATTTGGGCTGAAACGCGGTGATTTTGGCTCTTTTTTCGGGGAAATTTGGGGCGTCTTGGGCCTTCGGGCCTGGTTTGGAGGGGTTGGGTGATTTTGGGGTGGTTTGGTGGAATTTGGGGTTTTTGGGTGTAATTTTGGGGTTTTTGGGGTGGTTTGGAGTGGTTGAGGTTGGTTTTGGGTGACATTTGGGGCTTTTTGGGTGAAATTTGGGGCATTTTGGGTGCAATTCCATTGGGGGAATTTGGGGTCGGCTCTGAGCGGTTTGGGGACAATCGAGGCCATTTGGGCTGCGTTTGGGTCACCTTAAACAGATTTAGGGCATTTTGGGGCACTCCTGGGTGGTTTTGGGAGGGATTTGGGGTATTTAAGTGGTTTTGACACGTTTCAGGTGGTTTTGTGTATTTTGGGACACTTGGAGCAGTTTTAGGGAGGTTTTGGGCCTGTTCCAGACCAATTTGCATCATTTTTTGGTGGATTCGGTGCATTCAGGCCGTTTTTGGTGTCACTTTCGGCTGTTTTGAGTCACCTCCAGCCGTTTTGGAGGCCCCTTTGCCCATTCCCTCACCTTTCGCTGGATTTTGGGGCGATTTCCGCCGCTTTTGGGGCATTTCGAGGTCTTTTCTCGCGTTTCCATGACAATGCCGCCATTTTGTCCCGCCCCCGTTCCCCCGACAACGCCGCCATTTTGTCCCGCCCTCGTTCCCGTGACAACGCCGCCATTTTGTCCCGCCCTCGTTCTCACGGCAACGCCGCCATTTTGTTCCGCCCTCGTTCCCGTGACAACGCCGCCATTTTGTCCCGCCCTCGTTCCCGTGACAACGCCGCCATTTTGTCCCGCCCTCGTTCCCGTGACAACGCCGCCATTTTGATCCCGCCCTCGTTCCCCCGACAACGCCGCCATCTTGTCCCGCCCTCGTTCTCACGGCAACGCCGCCATTTTGTCCCGCCCTCGTTCCCCTGACAACGCCGCCATTATGGTCCCGCCCCTGTTTCCCCGACAACGCCGCAATCTTGTCCCGCCCTCGTTCCCACCGCAACGCCGCCATTTTGTCCCGCCCTAGTTCCCCCGACAACGCCGCCATCTTGTCCCGCCCTCATTCTCACGGGAACGCCGCCATTTTGATCCCGCCCCCGTTTCCCCGACAACGCCGCCATTTTGTCCCGCCCTCGTTCCCACGGCAACGCCGCCATTTTGTCCCGCCCCCGTTCCCCGGACAACGCCGCCATTTTGTCCCGCCCTCGTTCCCACGACAACGCCGCCATTTTGTCCCGCCCCGCTCCCATAATACCCCCGATAAAGTGGGCGGGGCTTCGCCGCCGGTTCCGGTCTCGCCCCGGAAGTGCCGTTACCGGAAGCGCCGCCACTTCCGGCGCCGCCGTCATGGCGAAGCTCCTCAGCTGCGTCCTGGGCCCGCGGCTTTACCGGGTCCATCGGCCCCGGCCGCCCGGGCCGGCCCCGGGGAGCGGCGGCGGCGGCAGCACCGAGCGCGGGGAACGGCCTGGGTGAGGCGCGGGAAGGCGCGGGGCGGTTGCCATGGGGACGGCGCGGCCCCGCTGACCCCCGGTGCCCCCGTTCCCCCGCAGGACTCGTATACCAACCGCGGGGGCTGGAGAAGCACACGGACAGCGTCCTGGCCCTGGTGAGACCGGCGGACACCGACACCGGTTTGAGCCCGGCTGGACCCGATTCTCCCCGATTTACCCCCATTTGCCCTGGTTTCACCCCCCAAAAATACCCCGAAAAGGTCCCAGATACCCCAAAAAAACTAACGCGGAGACCCCCAGAAAACACCCCAAAAACCCCCCAGATACCCCCAAAAAACAACCTAAAAAACAATCTAGAGATCTCCAAAAACCCTACCCAGATACCCCCAAAAAACCTCCCAAAAAAACCCCAGATACCCCCAAAAAACCCACCCAGATATCCCCAAAAACACCCAAAAACCTCTCATTGAGATCGCCAAAAACACCCCAAAACCAACTCAGAGACCCCCCCCAAAACCATCCCATAAACCCCCCTGAGACCTCCCCAATTTCTCCCCCTATTCCCCCAGAAATCCACCCCAAAACCAGCACAGAGACCCCCCCCAAAAACCCAACGCAGAGACCCCCAAAACCCCACCCTGAGACCCCCCCCCCAAATTTCCCGAAACTTCCCCCAATTTCCCCCCGAATTCTCCGCAATTTCCCCATCCCGGGGGTCTCAGGGGTCCCGTTCTGGGGGTCCCATTCGGGGGTCTCAGGGGTCCCATTTGGGGGTCCCATTTGGGGGTCTCAGGGTCCCATTCGGGGGTCTCAGGGGTCCCGTTTGGGGGTCTCAGGGGTCCCGTTTGGGGGTCCCAGGGGTCCCTGGGGGTCTCAGGGGTCCCGTTTGGGGGTCTCAGGGGTCCCATTTTGGGGGTCCCATTTTGGGGTCTCATGGGTCCCATTTTGGGGGTCTCAGGGGTCCCATTTTGGGGTCCCATTCGGGGGTCTCAGGGGTCCCGTTTGGGGTCTCAGGGGTCCCATCTGGGGGTCTCGGGGTCCCAGGGGTCCCGTTTGGGGGTCTCAGGGGTCCCATTTGGGGGTCTCAGGGGTCCCATTCGGGGGTCTCAGGGGTCCCATTTTGGGGGTCCCGCAGGCCTCGGTGCTCTGGTCCATCTCGTACTACGCCTCCCCCTGGCCGTGCTCTACCTGTACCGAAAAGGTGGGCGGGGGGCTCACCTGGGGGCTCGAAGGGGGGTTTGGGGGGTTTGAGGGACATTTGGGGGGGGTTGAGGAGGATTTGGGGGGGTTTGAGGGGGATTTGGGGGGCCCTGGAGGGGATTTGGGGATATCTTGGGAGGTTTTTGGGATATTTGGGGGGGTTTGGGGGTCTCAGGGAGGATTTTTGGGGGCGTCTGCGGGGTTGATTTTGGGACGTTTTTTGGGGGTTTCTGGGGGGGTCTCTGGGGGCTTTACGGGGTGGTTTTGGGGTGATCTTTGGGTTGGTTTAGGATTGATTTTGGGTTGTTTTTGGGGGTGATTTTGGGTTGGTTTTGGGAGATCCTGGGAAGTGATTTTGGGGTATTTTTGAGGTATTTTTGGGTTATTTTGGGGGGTGTTTTCAGCCTGGTTTTGGGGTGGTTTTGGGGTGCTTTTGCGAGGTGATTTTATAGTATTTTTGGGATGCATTTGGGGTGGTTTTGGAGTGTTTTCGGCCTGTTTTGGGGGTGTTTTTGGGGACACGGTTTTATGGTATTTTTGGGATGCATTTGGGGTGATTTTGGGCTGTTTTCAGGCTGTTCTCAGGCTGTTTTCAGGCCGTTTTCAGGCTGTTCTCAGGCTGTTCTCAGGCTGTTTTCAGGCCGTTTTCGGGCTGTTTTCAGGCTGATTTTGGGCTGTTTTCAGGCTGTTCTCAGGCTGTTTTCAGGCTGGTTTTGGGGTGTTTTTGGGAGTGATTTTATGGCAGTTTTGGGATGCATTTGGGCTGTTCTCAGGCCATTCTCAGGCTGTTCTCAGGCTGTTTTCAGGCTGATTTTGGGCTGTTTTCGGGCCATTGTCAGGCCGTTCTCAGGCTGTTTTCGGGCTGTTCTCAGGCTGTTTCTGGGGTGATTTTGGGCTGTTCTCAGGCCGTTCTCAGACCATTCTCAGGCTGTTCTCAGGCTGTTTTCAGGCCGTTCTCAGGCTGTTTTTGGGAGTGATTTTATGGCAGTTTTGGGCTGTTCTCAGGCCGTTCTCAGACCATTCTCAGGCTGTTTTCAGGCCATTTTGGGCTGTTCTCAGGCCGTTCTCAGACCATTCTCGGCCCATTTCCCCCCTCCCAGGCCTCCTGACCATGTCCCGCGTGGTGCCCCTGTCCCACTGCGCCGCCACCCTGGGGCTGCTCCTCGCCGGCGTCGCCTGCCTGCGAGGTGAGGGAGCTCTGGGGGGGCTCTGCGACCCCCGGGGACCCCCAGAGCGCCCCCAAACGCCCCCGTGCCCCCTCCCCTGCAGGGCTGGGCCGCTGGAGCAACCCGCAGTACCTGGAGTTCATCGCGGTGCTGGAGGAGAGCCACCGCTCGGGCAGCCCCGAGAGCAAGGTGGGCACTGGGGAGGGGGGGCTCGGGGGGGGCTCCTGGGGACCCCCGGGGCTCGGGGGGGGTCTCAGGTGTCCCTTCTGCCCCTCCCCAGCGCAAACTCGGCCTCTACACCTTCGACTTCCGCAGCTGGCCCGTGGATTTCCGCTGGGACAGCGCCGGCCCCCGCATGGTCAGAGACGGCCCCAAAACCAAAAACCACCCTGGGACCCCAAAAACGGCCCGGGGGACCCCAAAAACGCCCTGGGGACCAAAAACCAGCCCTGGGGACCCAAAACCACCCCTAAGATACACAAAAACCACCCCTGGGGACCCCATAAACACCCTGGAATGAGAAACCAGCCCTGGGGACCCCAAAAACGCCCTGGGGACCCCAAAAACGCCCCTGGGACCTCAAAAACGCCCCTGGGATACACAGAAACCACCCCTGGGGACACCAAACCACCTGGGATACACAAAAAACCATCCTGGGAATCAAAAAACCACCCTTGGGGACCCCAAAAACGCCCCTGGGGACCCCAAAAACGCCCCTGGGGACCCAAAAACGCCCCTGGGGACCCCAAAAACGGCCCTGGGGACCCCAAAAAGGCCCTGGGGACCAAAAACCAGCCCTGGGAACCCCAAAACCACCCCTGGGATACACAAAAACCACCCCTGGGGACTCCAAAAACACCCTGGGAATGAGAAACCACCCTTGGGGACCCCAAAAACGCCCCTGGGGACCCCCAAGAACGCCCCTGGGGACCCCAAAAACCAGCCCTGGGATACACAAAAAACACCCTGGGAACCCCCAAAAAACCACTGGGATACCCAAAACACCCCCCTGGGAACCCCCAAATCCTCCCCAGTTTCCCCCCAGGACCCCCCAAACCCTCTCAGGACCCCCCCAAACCCCCCCTGAGCTCTGATTGGTTCCAGGGGCGGCTCCCGGGCGGTGCCGCTGCTCCAGACCCCGCCCCGGCCCCGGGGGGCTCGCGGGGGCTCCTGGGCGCGCTCCGGAAGCTTCCGTGCGCCCTGGTCAGGTGGGCGGGGCCTCTGGGGGCGGAGCCTCTGGGGCGGGGCTTGGTGTGGGCGTGGCCATGGGGGGGTGAGGGTTTTTTTATACCGGGTGGGTGGAGCCTGTGTGGGGGCGTGGCGCCCTGGGGGTGGGTGGGGCTATGCAAAGTGAGGGGCGGGGTGTGATCCCAGGTGGGTGGGGCTAAGGAGGGTGGGGTCATGGGGGTGTGGTCAGGGTGGGAAGGAGGTGATTGGCAGTGGGTGGGTGGGGATGGTGGCCCCGCCCCTGGGCGTGTCCCTGACGCGGCCCCGCCCCCAGGCTGCTCCTGGCCCACACCCTGGGCCGGCGGATGCTGTTCCCGGGCTCGGTGCGGCTGCTGCAGAGGGCGCTGCTGCCGGCGCTGCTGCAGGGGCAGGCCAGGCTGATTGAGCAGGTGAGAGACCCAAAATATCCTAAATATATCCCAAAATATCCTAAATATATCCCAAAATATCCCTGAGATATCCTGCAATACACCCGGCCCTGCTGCAGAGGGCGCTGCTGCCGGCGCTGCTGCAGGGGCAGGCCAGGCTCATTGAACAGGTGAGAGACACAAAATATCATAAATATATCCCAAAATATCATAAACATAATCCAAAATATCCCTGAGATCACCTGCAATACACCGGGCCCTGCTGCAGAGGGCGCTGCTGCCGGCGCTGCTGCAGGGCCAGGCCCGGCTGATTGAACAGGTTGAGAGACCCAAAATATCCTGAATATATCCCAAAATGTCATAAACATAATCCAAAATACCCTGAGATACACCCAGATCACCTGCAATACACCCGGCCCTGCTGCAGAGGGCGCTGCTGCCGGCGCTGCTGCAGGGGCAGGCCCGGCTCATCGAGCAGGTGAGAGACCCAAAATATCCTGAATATGCCCCAAAATATTCTAAATATATCCCAAAATATCCCTGAGATCACCTGCAATACACCCGGCCCTGCTGCAGAGGGCGCTGCTGCCAGCGCTGCTGCAGGGCAGGCCCGGCTGATTGAGCAGGTGAGAGACCCAAAGTATCCTGAATATACCCCAAAATATCATAAACATATCCTAAAATATCATAAACATATCCCAAAATATCCCTGAGATATCCCTGAAACACACCCGCCCCTGCTGCAGGGGCAGGCACAGTTCATTGAGCAGGTGAGAGACCCAAAATACCCGAAACTTACCCCAAAATATCATAAACATATCCCAAAATACCCCTGAGATACACCCAGATCACCTGCAATACACCCAGCCTGGTGCAGGGGCAGGCCCGGCTCATCGAGCCGGTGAGAGACCCAAAAATATCATAAATATATCCCAAAACATCATAAACACATCCCAAAATATCATAAACTTACCCCAAAATATCCTAAACTTACCCCAAAATACCAATTTTCCCCCCATTCCCCAGTTCGGGGGGCAGCGGGTGAAGCTCCATTGCCCCATTTCCCCCATTTTTGCCCATTTTCCCCGTTTTTTGCCCCATTTTCCCCATTTTTTCCCCATTCCCAGTTCGGGGGGCAGCAGGTGAAGCTCCCATTGCCCCATTACCCCATTTTTGCCCATTTTTGCCCATTTTCCCCGGTTTTTTGCCCAGTTCGGGGGGCAGCATGTGAAGCTCCCATTGCCCCATTTCCCCCATTTTTCCCCCATTTTTGCCCATTTTCCCCATTTTTTCCCCCATTCCCAGTTTGGGGGGCAGCGGGTGAAGCTCCCATTACCCCATTTTTGCCCATTTTCCCCGTTTTTTGCCCCATTCCCAGTTTGGGGGCAGCGGGTGAAGCTCCCATTGCCCTCCTGACCCCATTTTGCCCCATTTTTGCCCCATTTTTGCCCCATTTTTGCCCCATTCCCAGTTTGGGGGGCAGCGGGGTGAAGCTCCCATTGCCCCATTTCCCCATTTTCCCCATTTTTGCCCATTTTCCCGGTTTTTGCCCAGTTTGGGGGGCAGCGGGTGAAGCTCCCATTGCCCTCCTGACCCCATTTTGCCCCATTTTCCCCATTTTTGCCCATTTTCCCCGGTTTTTGCCCAGTTTGGGGGGCAGCGGGGTGAAGCTCCTGGCCTGCGATGGGAACGAGATCGACGCCATGGTCATCGACAGGAGGGGCCGGGACCCCCGCGGGGACACCCTGGTATGGGGGGGGCAATGGGGGGGCTTTGGGGGTCCCTGGGGGGGCTCTGAGGGAATTTGGGGGAGGTTTTGGGGGGTTTTGGGGGGGTTTTGGGGGGATTTTGGGGGCGGTTTGGGGGAGATTTTGGGAGGTTTGGGGGGGTCCTGGAGGGGGTTTGGGGGGGTTTGGGGTGAATTTGGGGGGCGTGGAGGGGGCTATGGGGGTCTGGGGGGTTTTGGGGAGGTTTTGGGGAGGTTTTGGGGGGTCCTGGAAGGGATTTGGGGGGATGTGGAGGGGGCTTGGGGGGTCTGGGGGGTCCCAGAGGGTCCCTAGAGGGGGTTTTGGGGGGCTCTGAGGGAATTTGGGGGAGGTTTTGGGGGGATTTGTGGGCATTTTAGGGGGGATTTTGGGAGGTTTGGGGGTCCCTGGAGAGGTTTGGGGTGAATTTGGGGGTCCCAGGGGGAATTTGGGGGTCCTGGAGGGGATTTGGGGGAGTTTGGGGGGTCTGGGGGAGGTTGAGGGGTCAGTGGGGGGGTCCCAGGGGGTCCTTGGAGGGGGTTTGGGGGGTCCTGGGGGGATTTGGGGGTTCCTGGGGGTTTGGGGGTGGCTTGGGGAGGGTCCCGGGGATTTTGGGGGTCCCAGGTGATTTTGGGGGGATTTTGGGGAGGGGTCCCAGGTGATTTTGGGGGTCCTGGGGTATTTTGGGGGATTTTGGGGAGGGTCCGGGGGATTTTGGGGAGGGTCCCAGGGGATTTGGGAGAGTCTCAGGTGATTTTGGGGGGATTTTGGGGAGGGTCCCGGGATATTTTGGGAAGGGTCCCAAGGGGTTTTGGGGGTCCCGGGGATTTTGGGGGGATTTTGGGGAGGGTCCCGGGTATTTTGGGGGTCCCAGGAGTTTTTGGGGGGTTTTGGGGAGGGTCTCAGGTGATTTTGGGGAGGGTCCCGGGGATTTTGGGGGTGTTTTGGGGAGGGTCCCAGGGATTTTGGGGAGGGTCCCAGGTGATTTTGGGTATTTTGGGGAGGGTCCCTGACCCCCATGCCCCCCCAGGTCATTTGCTGCGAGGGCAATGCTGGCTTCTACGAGGTCGGGTGCCTGAGCACCCCCCTGGAGGGTACGGAACCGACCCCAGACCCAAAAAACTGACCCCAAAACGGACCCAAAACAGACCCCAGACCCCAAAAACGGACCCCAAAACTGACCCCAGACCCAAAACACGGACCCAAAACTGACCCCAGACCCAAAACACGGACCCAAAACTGACCCCAGACCCAAAACATGGACCCTGAAAATCACCCCAGACCCAAAAAACGGACCCAAAACGGACCCCAGACCCCAAAAATGACCCTGAAACTGATCCCAGACCCAAAAATGACCCCGGAACTGACCCCAGACCCAAAAATGACCCCAGGGACCCTCCCCAGGACCCCAAAAACGACCACAGACTCCAAAATTAATCCTGGGACCCCCCTGGGACCCCAAAATTGCCCCCAGAACCACTCCAGGGACCCCAGATCTGACACCAGAACCCAAAACTGACCCCAGACCCCAAAACTCCCCCCCCAGGGACCCCAAAACCGAGCCCAGGACATTTTTGGGGGGGTTCTTGCTGCCCCAGCACCGCCCCTGTGACCCCTCCATGACCCCTGTGACCCCCCGTGACCCCCCGTGACCCCTCCCCCTCTCCCCAGCCGGGTTCTCGGTGCTGGGCTGGAACCACCCCGGATTCGGAGGCAGCACCGTGAGTCTAGATTCGGAGGCAGCACCGTGAGTCTGGGGGATTTTGGGGGGGATTTTGGGGGGTCCTGGGGGGTTTGGGGGGTCCTGGAGGGGTTTGGGGGGATTTTGGGGGGGATTTTGGGGATTTTGGGGGGTCCTGAGGGATTTGGGGGGGATTTTGGGGACCCCTGACCCCCATTTTGGGTTCCAGAGTGAATCCAATGCCGTGAGTGAAGAAATTTTGGGGATTTTGGGGGTTTTGGGGGGGTTTTAGGGGGAATTTTGGGGGGTCCTGGAGGGGTTTTAGGGGGGATTTTGGGGACCCCTGACCCCCCCATTTTGGGTTCCGGAGTCCAACGCTGTGGGTACAGAAATGGGGTGGATTTGGGGGTCCTGGGGGGATTTTGGGGTTTTTGGGGGTCCCTGAACCCCGGGATTTTTGGGGTTTTTTGGGGTCCCTGAACCCCGGGGTTTTTTGGGGATTTTTGTGGGGTTTTTGTGGTCCCTGAACCCCGGGTTTTTTGGGGTTTTTTGGGGGTTTTTGGGGGTCCCTGAACCCCGGGATTTTTGGGGATTTTTGTGGGGGTTTTTGGGGGTGCTGACGCAGTTTTTGGGGTCCAATTGACCCCGTTTTTAGGGGGTGCCCCTGCCCCAGAGCGAGGCCAATGCCATGGATGTCGTGGTGGGGGAATTTTGGGGTTTTTTGGGGTTTTTGGGGGTCCCTGAACCCCGGGATTTTTGGGGTTTTTTGTGGGGGTTTTTGGGGGTGCTGACGCAGTTTTTGGGGTCCCCCTGACCCCGTTTTCAGGGTGTCCCCCTGCCCCAGAGCGAGGCCAATGCCATGGACGTCGTGATGGGGATTGTCCCATTCAGGAGTTGGGGGTCCCTGAACCCCAGGGTTTTTTGGGGATTTTTGTGGGGTTTTTTGGGGTTTTTGGGGTCCCTGAACCCCGGGTTTTTTGTGGGGGTTTTTGGGGGTGCTGACGCAGTTTTTGGGGTCCCCCCGGCCCCGTTTTTAGGGTGTCCCCCTGCCCCAGAGCGAGGCCAATGCCATGGACGTCGTGGTTCGTTTCGCGCTGCAGCAGCTGCGCTTCGCCCCCCCCAGCATCGTGGTGTACGCCTGGTCCATCGGGGGCTTCACCGGTACTGGGCAAACTGGGAGGGACTGGGAGGGGCTGGAAGGGGTTAATGGGGGTGTGGGGTTACTGGTTTGTACTGGGAGGGACTGGGGGGGCACTGGGATTGGGGTTCAGGGTACTGGGAGGACACTGGGGCCAATCCCTGACCCCTGACCCATTTTTGGGTGTTCTGACCCATTTTGGGCCAGTTCTGACCCATTTTGGGGCAGTTCTGATCCGTTTTTTGGATTTCTGACCCATTTTGGGGGTGTTCAGACCCATTTTGGGGCGGTTCTGACCCATTTTGGGGCAGTTCTGATCCTGACCCATTTTGGGGCGGTTCTGACCCATTTTTGGGGTGTTCTGACCCATTTTGGGGCAGTTCTGACCCATTTTGGGGCTATTCTGACCCATTTTGGGCAGTTCTGATCCTGACCCATTTTGGGGCTGTTCTGACCCATTTTGGGCAGTTCTGACCCATTTTGGGCCCATTTTTGGGTGATTCTCACCCATTTTGGGTGATTCTGACCCATTTCTGGGTGATTCTGACCCATTTTTGGGTGATTCTGACCCATTTGGGCCCATTTTTGGGTGATTCTGACCCATTTTTGGGCGATTCTGACCCATTTTTGGGTGATTCTGACCCATTTTTGGGGCGGTTCTGACCCATTTCTGGGTGATTCTGACCCCTTTTTGCCCCCCAGCCACCTGGGCCGCCATGTCCTACCCCGAGCTCGGGGGTCTCGTCCTCGACGCCTCCTTCGATGACCTCGTGCCCCTGGCCCTGAAGGTGCTGCCCCGCAGCTGGCGTGAGTGACACCCCAAAAACAGCCCTAAAAATACCCAAAAATACCCCAAAACAGCCTAAAAAATACCCCAAAAAACCATCCCAAAACAGCCCTAAAAATACCCCAAAACACCCCGAAAAACCATCCCAAAACACCCCAAAAACCATCCCAAAACAGCCCTAAAACCATCCCAAAACAGCCCTAAAAATACCCCAAAATACCCCAAAAAAACATCCCAAAACACCCCAAAAACCATCCAAAAAAAGCCCTAAAAATACCCCAAAATACCCCAAAAAACCATCCCAAAACAGCCCTAAAAATACCCCAAAAAACCATCCCAAAACAGCCCAAAAAATACCCCCAAATACCCCAAAAAACCCTCCCAAAACAGCCCTAAAAATACCCCAAAATACCCCAAAAATCTCCCCAAAAAGCTCCCCTAAAAACCCCCCAAAAACACCCCCCAAGAAAACCCTAAATCACACCAAAAATCATCCCAAAACCACCCCAAAATACCCCAAAATCATCCCTAAAACACCCCCTAAATCACACCAAAAACACCTGCAAAAAGGTCTCAAAAAATCCCCCCAAATAAACCTCTGAAAACCCCTAAAACACACCCAAAAACATCCCTAAAAACACCCCAAAAACTACCTAAAAATACCCCAAAAACTACCTAAAAATACCCACAAAAACACCCCCAAAAACATCCCCCAAAAAAACCCTAAATCACACCAAAAACAACCCTAAAAATACCCCCAAAAACGCCCCCAAAAGCCACCCCCAAATCCCCCCAAAACCCTTCCAAAAACCCCAAATCCCTCCAAAATCCCCCCAAAAATTCCCCAAACCAGCTAAAACCCCCCCAAATTCCCCCCAAATCCCCCCAAATTCCTCCAAACCCCTCAATCTTAACCAAAAGTCCAAATCCTCCCCAAACCCCAAAATCCCCCCAAAAACCTTCAAACCCCCCAAAAAAACCCCAAAAATCCCCCCAAACCTCCCCCAAAAACCCCAAAATCCCTCCAAAATTCACCCAAAAACTCCCAAATCCCCCCAAAACCCCGCCAAAATCCCAAAACCCCCTCCCAAATACCCCAAAAACCCCAAACTCCCCCAAACCCACTCAGAAACCCCTCAAAAACCCTCCCAAAAACCCCTCAAATACCCCCAAAAAAACCCCCAAAAAGCTCCAAAATCCCCCCCAAATCCCCCCCAGACCCCCTCCATCCCCCCAGAAACCCCAAATTCCCAAAATCCCCCCCAAAATTCCCCAAAATCCCCCCAAAATGCCCCAAATCCCCCCCAAACCCGACTCTGCCCCCCAGGGGAGTTGGTGACCCAGACGGTTCGGGAGCACCTGAACCTCAACAACGCCGAGCAGCTCTGCAGGTACCCCAAAAACACCCAAAAATACCCCAAAAATACCCAAAAATACCCCAAAAATATCCAAAAATACCCCAAAAATACCCCAAAACCAGCCCCGGCCTTTTGGGGACCCCCAAATTCCCCCCAAATTCCCCCCCAGGTACCAGGGCCCCGTGCTGCTGGTGCGGCGCACCAAGGACGAGATCATCACCACCACGTGAGAGACCCAAAAACACCCCAAAACACCCCAAAAACACCCAAAAAACACCCAAAAAATACCCCAAAAACCCCCAAATCCACTCAAATTCCCCTGGGACCCCAAAACCACCCCAAAAACCTCCAAACCCACCCCAAATCCAACCCGAAATCCACCCCAAAACAACCCAAAACCTCTGGAATTCCCCTGGGACCCCAAAAACCCCCCAAAACCACCCCCCAAAACCCCCAAATCCACCCCAAAACCACCCCAAAAACCCCCAAAACCACCCCAAAACAACCCCAAACCTCTCGAATTCCCCTGGGACCCCAAAACCACCCCCAAAACCACCCTGGGACCCCCAAAAATCCCCCAAAACCACCCTGGGACCCCCAAAACCACTCTGGGACCCCCCAAAAACCCCCGAAACCACCCCAAAAACAACCTGGGACCTCCAAATCCACCCCAAAACCATTGCAGGACCCCCAAAACCACCCTGGGACCCCCCCGGACCTCCCAGAGACCCCCAAAACCACCCTGGGACCCCCAAAAATCCCCCAAAACCACCCTGGGACCCCCAAAACCACCCTCAGACCCCTCTGGGACCCCCCAAACGCCCCCAGGACCCCCCAAACGCCCTTGGGGACCCCCCAGGCTCCCCCAAACCCCCTCAGGACCCTCTGGGGACCCCCCAAACGCCCCCCGGACCCCTCAAACCCCCCCCAGGACCCCCCAAATCCCCCTCGGACCCCCCAAACGCCCCCGTGTCCCCCCAGGACCCCCGATGACATCGCCTCCAACCGGGGCAACGACCTCCTGCTCAAACTGCTGCAGCACCGGTGGGGAAACGGGGGAAAAATGGGGGAAATTGGGGAAATTGGGGAAATTGGGGGGGATCTGGGGGGCTGGGAGGGGTCTGGGGCAGAACTGGGGGTGTTTGGGGGGTTCTGAGAGGGGTTTTGGGGGCGCAGATTGGGGGCAATTTGGGGAATTTGGGGAGGTTTGGGGGATCCCTGGGGGTTTTGGGGGGGTTCTCTGGGGGATTTTGGGTTCCCGGGTGGGTTTTGGGATCCCGGGTGGGTTTTGGGGTTCCCTGGGGGTTTTGGGGGGGTCCCAGGTGGATTTTGGGGTCCCTGACCCCCCCTCCTGCCCCGTTTCCCCCCAGGTACCCCAAGGTGATGGCGGAGGAGGGGCTGGGGGCGGTGCGGGAGTGGCTGGAGGCGGCCACGCCCGAGGAGCAGAGTGAGTGACCCCTGACCCCTGAGTGACCCCTGACCCCTGGGTGACCCCTGGGTGACCCCAGTTTGGCAGTTCCGGGATTAAATCACCAATTTTGGGGTTTTACGTTTCCGTTTTTTTATCCTAACGCCCATTTTAGGGCTCAAACTCTTCATTTTTAGGTTCCAAATCCCCATTTCGTGTCCTAAGTCCAGTTCCCATTTTCGGGTTGCAAGCCCCCATTTTCCTATTCTAAAATTCCCGTTTTTGGGTCCTAATTCCCCATTTTTGGGTTCTAATTCCCTATTTTTGGGTTCTAAACTCCCGTTTTTGGGTCCCAGCCCCATTTTTGGGGGTAACTCTGCGTTTCCCTGTTCCAGCCCCGTTTCGGGTCCCTAATTCCCATTTTTGGGTCCTAATTTCCCATTTCTGTGCCCAGCTCCGTTTTTGGGTGTAACTCTGCGTTTCCCTGTTCCCGGTTTCGGGTCCCTAATTCCCAGTTTTGGGTCCTAATTTCCCGTTTCTGTGTCCCAGCCCTGTTTCTGTGTCCCAGCCCCGTTTTTGGGTCCCAGCCCCGTTTTTGGGGTGTCACTCTGCGTTTCCCTGTTCCCGGTTTCCGGTCCCTAATTCCCGTTTTTCTCCCGTTCCCGCAGGCTCCGTTCTGCGCCGCTCCCCCCCCGACGAGCGCTGGTGCCGGGGGCGGCTCCGGGAGTGGGCGGGGGACCGGAGCCCCCCCTTCCCCTGGGCCATCGGTGGGCGGGGCCTCGGGGGGTGGGCGGGGTCAGAGCGGGGACCGGAGCCCCCCCTTCCCCTGGGCCATCGGTGGGCGGGGCCTCGGGGGGTGGGCGGGGTCAGAGCGGGGACCGGAGCCCCCCCTTCCCCTGGGCCATCGGTGGGCGGGGCCTCGGGGGGTGGGCGGGGTCAGAGCGGGGACCGGAGCCCCCCCTTCCCCTGGGCCATCGGTGGGCGGGGCCTCACGGGGTGGGCGGGGCCTAACAGGGCGGGGCTGGGTAGGGGCAGGGTCAGAGCTGGGGTGGGAGCAGCTCCAGGCCTGGGCTTGGGACCGGACCCCCCCTTCCCCTGGGCCGTCGGTGGGCGGGGCTTCACGGCGGTGGGCGTGGCTGGCGGTGGGCGGGGCCAGGGAGAGTTGGAGGCATTTGCACCGCCCCCTTCCCCTTGGGGGCTGGGTCAGGGCAGGGCCGCGATGGGCGGGGCCTAATAGGGCGTGGGTGGGTCTGGGCGGGGCCTAATAGGGAGTGGCTGGGTGTGGGCGGGGCCTCGCTGGGTGATGCAATGAGCAGCCAATGGGGGCACAGGGCGTGGCAGGAATCAGTAGCGATTGGCTGCCGGGTCTGGGAGAGCAACCAATCACAAACCGGGCGTGGCCCTGGCCACACCCCCTGACCTTGGCCCCGCCCCCTTTGCAGGCGAGGACCTGAGCCCCGCCCAGCGCCGGCAGCTGGCGCTGTACCTGGTGAGTGTGGGCGGGGCCTGGGGCGGGGCGGGCGCGGCCGGTGGGCGTGGCCCCGGCGCTGACCACGCCCCCGCCCCTCCCCCAGGCCCAGCAGCACCTGCAGAACTTCGAGGCCTCGCACTGCACGCCCCTCCCCCCCCAGGCCTTCCGCCTGCCCTGGGCGCTGTGACCCCGCCCCCTCCCGGCCCCGCCCCCATCGCCCCGCCCACACACCCGCACGACCCCGCCCCTTCCCCCCTCCCCTCCCCCAGCGCGCGCAGAGTGATTCATTCGTTAATTATGGAATTAATTAATTAAAAGTTCTTTTGTAAAAATTCCGTCCCGGCGCCTCCTTAAGGCACAGGGGGGAGGGGCTGGCGGGAGGGGGCGGGGTCAGGGCTGACCCCGCCCACCAGGCCACGCCCACAACAGGGACTACCCCAGCCCCCCCTCACCCACGGCCAATCCCAGAATGCCCCGCGGCCACGCCCCCTCATTAACTTAGACACGCCCCTCATTATCCCGACCACGCCCCTTCATTAATCCAACCCGGCCACGCCCCCCGCGGGTCCCCAAATGAGATCAAGGCGGGGGCGGGGCCAAGCTCGGCTTTATTTGGGGAGGGGTCCCGGGGGGGGTCACAGCATTTTCCTCATCAGCTCCTCGGCTTCCAGAACGTTCCGCAGCTCCGACTCCAGCTGGGACAGCTGGGGGGGGGGGGGGGTCAGGGTGGGACCCCCCCAAAAACCCCCCAGGATGCCCTAAAATCCCCCAAAAACCCCGAAAAACCCCGAAAATGCCCCCAAAAATCCCCAAAACCCCACCAGAGCCCCTCCCCCAGCCCGAAATCCTCCCTAAAATTTCCCCCAACCCCCCCTGACCCTCCCTAAAATTCCCCATATCCCCCAAAAACTCCCAAACCCTCCAAAATCCCCTAAAAAGCCCTAAATTCCCCCCAAATCCCCCAAAATCCCCTAAAAAACCCCAAAATCCCCTAAAAAACCCAAATCCCCCCAAAATCACCTAAAAAAACCCCAAAATCTCCCCCAAAATCCCTAAAAAAACCCCAAATCCTCCCCAAAATCCCCTAAAAACCCCAAATCCCCCCAAAATCCCTAAAAAACCCCAGATCCCCCTAAAATCCCCCAGGTCCCCCAAAATCCCCTAAAAAGCCCCGAATTCCCCCCCAAAATCCCTAAAAAACCCCAAACCCCACCAAAACCGCCCCAAATCCCCACCAAAACCCCCCCAAATCCCCCCCCAAAATCCCCTAAAAAACCCCAAATCCCCCCAAATCGCCCCCTGTGCCCACCTTGGCCTCGTCGCTCTCCTGCACCTGCACCGGAACCTTCTGGGCGTAGCCGGGGCCCCCCCGGCGCTCCCGGAGCCGCTCCAGGGCCCGGCCGAGCTCCAGGCGGCGCCCCCCGAGCCGGGCCAGCTCCGAGGGGGGGTCCACGATGCCCTGGAATGGGGGAAAAAACACAAAAATTGGGAAAAAACAAAAAAATTGGGGAGAAAACACCCAAAAAATGGGGGAAAACACCCAAAAAATGGGGGTGAAATCCTGACACTGCCCCCCGAGCCGGGCCAGCTCCGAGGGGGGGTCCACGATGCCCTAAAATGGGGGAAAAAACCCAAAAATTGGAAAATCACCCCAAAAAATCACCCCAAACTGAGCTCCCCGCCCCCCGATGACGTCACCCGCGCTGACGTCACCGCGATGACGTCACGGGTGGGCGTGTCTCACCTGCAGCAGCAGGTGCACCGTGCAGCGCTCGGACGCCACGGCCACGGCGCAGCCCTGGGGGGGCTCCCGACCCCCCCCCAGCAGCTGCACCGAGCCCACCCCCCCCAGCGCCCGCAGGAGCCCCCGGCAGCGCCGGGCCCGGGACCCCCAGGATGGGTCTGGGGTCTGCAGGAAACCTGGGGGGGCAGAGAGAGAGGGGGGGGTTGGAGACCCCCGGAAAGAACACCCAGAGACCCCTGGGAACACCCAGAGATCCCCAGGCGACCCCAGACCCCCATTTGAGCCCCCATTTGAGCCCCCAAACTCCCATTAAACTCCCATTAAACCCCCATTTAACCCCCCCAAATCCCTGGTTAAAGCCCCCAGACCCCCATTTGAGCTCCCCAAATCCCCATTTGAGCCCCCAGACCCCCATTTGAGCCCCCCAAAGCCCCCCAGGCTCACACTGGGGCCTCTGCCGGGTCAGGCCGTGCGCGGCCCTCAGGCTCCTCAGGGCCCTCACGATGCTCAGGACCCCCAAACTCCCATTAAACCCCCATTAAACCCCCATTTAACTCCCCCAAATCCCTGGTTAAACCCCCCAGACCCCCATTTGAGCCCCCAGACCCCCATTTGAGCCCCCCAAAGCCCCCCAGGCTCACACTGGGGCCTCTGGCGGGTCAGGCCGTGCGCGGCCCTCAGGCTCCTCAGGGCCCTCACGATGCTCAGCACGAACTCCATGGTGGCCTCGGCCTCCTCGTCCTGCCAGCAAAACTGGGGGGGGCAGAGGAGGGGGCGGCTTAGGGACCCCCAAAAACCCCCGAAACAGCCCCAGGGACCCCCAAAACAGCCCCGGGGACCCCCTGGGACCCCCAAAACAGCCCCAGGGACCCCCCAAACAGCCCCAGGGACACCCTGGGACCCCCAAAACAGCCCCAGCAACCCCAAAACAGCCCCAGGGACCCCCGAAACAGCCCCAGAAACCCCCAGGGACCCCCGAAACAGCCCCAGAAACCCCCAAGCAACCCCAAAACCCTCCCAGTGACCCCCTGGCACCCCCAAACCCTCCCTAAGGATGCCCAAAATAACCCCAGGACCCCCCTGAGCCCCATAAACACCACCAGGAACCCCCCAAATCCACCCCAGGACCCCCCAATTCCCTGTCAGGACCCCCCAAATCCCTGTCAGGACCCACTCAGACGCCCCCAGGACCCCCTAAATCCCCCTCAGGACGCTCCAAACACCCCCAAGGACCCCCAAATCCCCTCCAAGACCCCTCAATTACCCCCCAGTTCCCCCCCAGGCCCCCCCAAATCCCCCCCAAAACCCCCCCAAACCCCCCCAGCCCCCCGCCCACCTGCTCGGGCTCGGGGAACAGGGCCAGGCTGACGCTGGGGGGCGCAGGGGGGGCGTGGGGCAGGCGCTGCCAGAGCTCCTCGGCCAGGAAGGGCATGAAGGGGGCCAGGAGGCGCAGCCCCGCCTCCAGGCAGGTGAGCAGGGTGGCCCTGGCGGCCTCCGGGTCACCTTCATCATCACCATCATCATCATCATCGTCATCATCACCATCATCATCGTCATTGAAATCAGCACCCCAAAACACCCCAAATTGCCCCAAAAAACACCCAAAAACCCCCAGAACTGACACCTGCCCCCCCCTCCAGGCAGGTGAGCAAGGTGGCCCTGGCGGCCTCCGGGTCACCTGGGACCATCATCATCGTCATCATCATCATCGTCATCATCATCATCATCATCATCATCGTCATTGAAATCAGCACCCCAAAAAACCCCAAAATCCCTCAAAAAAACCCCAAAATAACCCCAAAAAGCCACCCAGAAATGACACCTGCCCCAACCTGCCCAGGTGAGCAGCGCGGCCCTGACGGCCTCCGGGTCACCTGGGGACCATCATCATCACCATCATCATCACCATAATCACCATCATCATCGTCATCACCATCATCACCATCATCATCATCATCATCGTCATCACCATCACCATCATCATCATCGTCATCATCGTCATCATCATCATCACCATCACCATCATCACCATCATCATCGTCATCATCATCATCACCATCATCACCATCATCATCATCATCACCATCACCATCACCATCACCATCACCATCATCACCATCACCATCATCATCTCCATCACCATCATCTCCATCATCACCATCACCATCATCACCATCAGCATCATCAGAACCCCAAACCCCCCGAAAACCCCCCCAGGACCCCCCAAACCCCCCCCAAAAAACCCCAGAACCCCTCCTGCCCCTCCCCCTCACCTCGCTCCTCCTCCTCCTCCTCCTCCTCCTCGTGCCCCTCCCCCTCCTCGTGCGGCCCCTCCCCCTCCTCGTGTGGCCCCTCCCCCCCGGGCTGGGCGGGGCTCGCTCGGGCCAGCACCGGCTTCACGCATTCCCTGGGCGGGGCTCGCTCGGGCCAGCACCGGCTTCACGCATTCCTGGGGGGGAGGGGGAAAAGAGGGTCAGAAACCCCAAAAAACGGCCCCAAAAACCCCAAAAACAAACCCGGGAACACAGGAAACCACCCCAGGAACCCAAAAAAACAACCCGGGAACCCCAAAAACCAACCCGGGAACCCCAAAAACCACCCAGAGACCCCAAAAACCAACCTGGGAACACAAAAACCACCCCAGGAACCCCACAAAACCACCCCAAGAACCCAGGAAATACCCACAGACCCTAAAACACCGACAGGGACCCCCAAAAACACACCCGGAACCCCCAAAAACCACCCCAGGAACCCCAAAAAACCAACCCGGGACCCCAAAAACCACCCCAGGAACCCAAAAACACCCAGAAGCCGTGCACGGCCATGGTGGCCCCATAGAGCCCCATAACCCCACAAACACTCCAGTGTCCCCAATGTCCCCAATGTCCCCATGGTGTCCCCATGGTGTCCCCAATGTCCCCATTACCAGGTAGACGTCACAGAGCTCATAGAGCCAGAACCCGTGCACGGCCATGGTGGCCCCATAGAGCCCCATAACCCCATAACCCCACAAACACCCCAATGTCCCCAATGTCCCCAATGTCCCCAATGTCCCCATGGTGTCCCCAGTGTCCCCAAGGTGTCCCCATACCAGGTACACGTCACAGAGCTCATAGACCCAGAACCCGTGCACGGCCGTGGTGGCCCCATAGAGCCCCATAACCCCAATGTCCCCATGGTGTCCCCAATGTCCCCATACCAGGTACACGTCACAGAGCTCATAGACCCAGAACCCGTGCACGGCCGTGGTGCCCCATAGAGCCCCAATGTCCCTATAACCCCACAAACACCCCAATGTCCCCAATGTCCCCATGGTGTCCCCATGGTGTCCCCATACCAGGTACACATCACAGAGCTCGTAGACCCAGAACCCGTGCACGGCCGTGGTGCCCCATAGAGCCCCATAACCCCACAGACACCCCAGTGTCCCCAGTGTCCCCCAATGTCCCCAATGTCCCCAATGCCCCCCAATGTCCCCCAATGTCCCCATGGTGTCCCCATACCAGGTACACGTCACAGAGCTCATAGACCCAGAACCGTGCACGGCCGTGGTGGCCCCATAGAGCCCCATAACCCCATAACCCCCCAATGTCCCCAGTGTCCCCAGTGTCCCCAATGTCCCCAAGGTGTCCCCATACCAGGTACACATCACAGAGGCTCATAGAGCCAGAACCCGTGCAACGGCCGTGGTGGCCCCATAACCCCCAATGTCCCTATAACCCCACAGACACCCCAGTGTCCCCAATGTCCCCAGTGTCCCCAGTGTCCCCAATGTCCCCAATGTCCCCAATGTCCCCGAGGTGTCCCCATACCAGGTACACGTCACAGAGCTCATAGACCCAGAACCCGTGCACGGCCGTGGTGGCGCCGGGGGAAGTCGAAGGCGCCCAGGGCGGCCCCGCAGCCCCGCACGGCGCGGCTGAGGCGGCTCCGGACCCAGCGCTCGGCCAGGGACCAGCGCAGACACTGGGGGGACACAATGGGGACAGTGGGGACAATGGGGGGATATGGGGGGATTGGGGACACTGGGGAGACACGGGGGACATTGGGGGGACAGTGGGGACACTGGGGGGATTGGGGACACTGGGGGGACACGGGACAGTGGGGACAATGGGGGGGATATGGGGACAGTGGGGACAATGGGGACAGTGGGGACAATGGGGACAATGGGGACACTGGGGGGACACGGGGACAGTGGGGGGACAGTGGGGACAATGGGGGACACTGGGGGGGATATGGGGGGATTGGGGACACTGGGGGGACACGGGGACAGTGGGGACAATGGGGACACAATGGGGGGATATGGGGACAGTGGGGACACAATGGGGGGGGATATGGGGACAGTGGGGACACTGGGGGGATATGGGGACAGTGGGGACAATGGGGACAATGGGGGGATTGGGGACACTGGGGGGACACGGGGACAGTGGGGACAATGGGGGGGGATATGGGGACAGTGGGGACACAATGGGGACAGTGGGGGGGATATGGGGGGATTGGGGACACTGGGGGGGCAACGGGGACAGTGGGGGGGACAGTGGGGACACTGGGGGGGATATGGGGGATTGGGGACAATGGGGACACAATGGGGGACAGTGGGGGGATTGGGGACACTGGGGGCATTGGGGACATTGGGGGGCAATGGGGGCAATGGGGGGCACTGGGGACATTGGGTGGGGGTCAGCAAACCCCAATGGGTTGGGGATGGGGGGGGGGTCTCAGCCCCATAACTGGGGGGGTCCCGGGGGGGGTCTCAGGGGGTCTGAGGAGATTCAGGGGGGCTATGGGGGGCTCTGGGGGATATGGGGGTCCCAGGGGGGCTTATGGGGGGGTCCCGGGGGGGGTTTTGGGGGTACCTCTGTATCCGGGGGGGGGCCGGGGGGGCTATGGGGGGCTATGGGGCGGTTCAGGGGGGGCTATGGGGGGGGTCCCGGGGGGGGTTTGGGGGGTACCTCTGTATCCGGGGGGGGGCCGGTAGCCCGGGCCCAGCGCCCTGAGCACGAACCGGGCCCCGTTCCAGACCTTGTTACAGAAATGGCGATAGCCCAGAACCACGCCCCACGTCCAGGTTGATGTCCCGGCCTGGGGGCAAAATGGGGTAAAATGGGGGGTTTGGTGGCAAAAATGGGGGGGTTTGGGGTAAAACAGGGGGTCAGGGGGTCAGGTACCCCAGAACCCCGCCCCACGTCCAGGTTGATGTCCCGGCCTGGGGGTGAAAATGGGGTAAAACGGGGGGGTTTGGGGTAAAATGGGGGGTCAGGGGTGGGTTTGGTGAGGTTTTGGGGGGGTCTGGGTTGTTTTGGGGTGGGTTTCAGGTGGTTTTGAGTTGATTTTGGGGTGATTTGGGGCAGTTTTGGGATGGTTTTGGGGGTGATTTGGGTGTGTTTAGGATGTTCGTGATGGTTTGGGTCAGTTTTGGGGCGTTTTTGGGGTGTTTTGGGTCAGTTTTGGGGTGTTTTGGGTCAGTTTTGGGGTGTTTTGGATCAGTTTCAGGGCATTTTTGGGGTGTTTTGGGTCGGTTTTGGGTCGGTTTTGGGACGTTTTGGGTCGGTTTCGGGGTGTTTTGGGTCGGTTTCGGGGTGTTTTAGGGCAGTTTCAGGACGTTTTGGGTGGGTTTTGGGGCGTTTCTGGGCGTTTTGGGTGGGTTTTGGGGCGTTTCTGGGTGTTTTGGGTGGGTTTTGGGTGTTTTGGGTCGGTTTCGGGGTGTTTTGGGTCAGTTTTAGGGTGTTTTGGGTGTTTTCTCTGTACCCTGGGCTGGTGTAGGCGCAGAGGGCGAAGCGCAGCGCGTCCGTCCCGCACTCGGGGATCCCCTCGGGGAAGTCGCGTTTCTGGGGGGCCCAAAGGGGATAAAGACCCCCCAAAACACCCCCAAAAACACCCCCAAAATACCCCCCAAAACACCCTCAAACCCTCCCAAAAACACCCCCAAAATCTCCCCCAAAACCTCCCCAAAACCTCCCCAAAACAGCCCCAAAACACCCCCAAATCCACCCCAATTCTCCCCCAAATCTCCCCCAGACCCCCCCAAATCCACCCCAAACCCCCCTGGACCCCCCCCAAATCCACCCCAAGTGCCTCAAATTCCCCCTTGACCCCACCAGAGCCCCCAAATCCACCCCAATTCTCCCCAAAATCCCCCCAAATCCACCCCAGACCCCCCAAAACCCTTCCAGACCCCCCTGAATCCACCTCAATTCTCCCCCGAATTCCCCCAAATCCCCCCAAAATCCCCCCAAATCCCCTCAAATCCACCCCAAACCTCCCTGAAATCCCCCCCAAATCCCCCCCCAAATGCCCCCCATTTCCCCCCATTTCCCCCCAAATCCCCCCCATTTCCCCACCTGTCCCTCCCGTGCCCGCTCCAGCTCGGCCAGGTCCAGGTTGCTGCTCTCCAGCTGCTGGTGCAGCTCCTGGCGGGCATTTCGGGGGTTTTTTGGGTGATTTGGGTATTTTGGGGTTTTTGGGGGTTTTTTGGGGTGTCTTTGGGGTGTTTTTGGGGTGTTTTTGGGGTGTTTTTTGGGTGTTTTCGGGTGTTTTTGGGGTGTTTTTGGGTGTTTTTGGGTCCACCTGCAGCGTGACCCCCGTGATGACGTCCAGGGGGTCGATGACGTTGCCCAGGGATTTGCTCATCTTGCGGCCGTGGGCGTCGCGCACGATGGCGTGAAGGTAAACCTGGGATGGGGGGGGGACAGGGGGGACAGGTGGGGACAGGTGAGACACCTGGGGGGACAGGGACACACCTGGGGACAGGTGGGGACAGGTGGGGACAGGGCAGGTAAACCTGGGACAGGGGGGACAGGTGAGACACACCTGGGGACAGGTGAGACACCTGGGGACAGAGGGACAGGTGAGACACACCTGGGGACAGGGCAGGTAAACCTGGGACAGGGGGACAGGGGGGGACAGGTGAGACACCTGGGGACAGGGGACACACCTGGGGGGACACGGACACACCTGGGGACAGGGGGGACAGGTGAGACAGGTGGGACACCTGGGGGGACAGGTGGGGACAGGGCAGATACACCTGGGGACAGGGGACACACCTGGGGACAGGTGGGACAGGTGAGACACACCTGGGGACAGGTGGGGCCAGGGCGTTTTGGGGGGATTTTTTGGGGTTATTTTGGGGGATATTTTTCGTGGTGATTTTTGGGGTGAATCTGGGCGGTTTTGGGTCCCACCTCGCGGAAGGGCAGCTTCTCGTCAGGGCCAGCCCCAGCATCACCACTGGGTGGATTTTGGGGTTATTTAGGGTGGGTTTTGGGGCATTTTCAGGGATATATTTGCAGTTATTTTTCGGGGTGATTTTTGGGTGAATCCGGGCGTTTTGGGGTCCACCTCGCGGAAGGGCAGTTTCCCGGTCAGGGCCAGCCCCAGCACCACCACTGGGGGGATTTTGGGGTTATTTAGGGTGGGTTTTGGGGTATTTTTGGGGTTATTTTCAGGGATATTTTCGCGGTTATTTTTCGGGGTGATTTTTGGGGTGAATCCGGGCGGTTTGGGGTGAATCCGGGCGGTTTTGGGGTGAATCCGGGCGTTTTTGGGGTCCCACCTCGCGGAAGGGCAGTTTCCCAGTCAGGGCCAGCCCCAGCATCACCATCCTGGCCACCCAGAAGAAGAGGATGTCGTGCCCGGTCTCCAGCAGCGACCCCGGGTAGAAACGCTCCAGGTCCGGGGTCTGGGGGACCCCAAAATGAGAACGGGACCCCCCAAAAAAAACCCCAAACACCCCCAAAACCCACCCAGGGACCCCCAAAAAAACCCAAAATCCCCCCAAAAAACCCCAAATCCCCTCAAAAACACCCAAATCCCCCCAAAACCCCCACAGGGACCCCAAAATGAGAACGGGACCCCCAAAAAAAAACCCAAAACACCCCCGAAACCACCCCAGGGATCCAAAAACCCCACAGGGACCCCAAAGTGAGGACGGGACCCCCAAAATAAACCCAAAATCCCCCCAAAAAAACCCAAAATCCCCCCAAAACCACCCAGGGACCCCCATAAAACCCCAGGGACCCCAAAATGAGATCGGGACCCCCCAAAAAAAACCCAAAACACCCCCAAAACCCACCCAGGGACCCCCAAAACCACCCCAGGGACCCCAAAGTGAGGATGGGACCCCCAAAAAAACCCCAAAATCCCCCCCAAACCACCCCAGGGACCCCAAAATGAGAACGTGACCCCCAAAAAAAACCCAAACACCCCCAAAAACCCCACAGGGACCCCAAACCACTCCTCAGGGACCCCAAAGTGAGGACGGACCCCCAAAAAAACCCAAAATGCCCCCAAAACCACCCCAGGGACCCCCAAATCCACCCCAGGCACCCCAAACCCCAACAGGGACCCCCAAAAACCCCACAGGGGCACAGGGGGACCCCAAAATGAGGATGGGACCCCCAAAACCCCCCAAACCTCCCAGGGACCCCCAAATTCCCCCCAGGGACCCCCAAAATTGCCCAAATTGCCCCCAGAATTGCCCAAATCCCCCCAAAATTGCCCAAATCCCCCCAAATTTGCCCAAATTGCCCCAAAATTGCCCAAATTGTCCCCAAATTTGCCCAAATTGCCCCCAAATTGCCCCGGAGCCCCCCAGGCCGCACCTGCTCGGGCCAGCCGAAGATGGAGAAGGGGAAGAGGCCGGAGGAGAACCAAGTGTCCAGAACGTCCTCGTCTGGCCGGACAGATGTGACCAGAGTGACCAACAGTGACCAATGGAGGGACCACCAGGGTGACCACAGGGACCAAGAGTGACCAACAGAGTGACCAGAGTGACCAATGGAGTGACCACAGGGACCACAGTGACCAATGGAGTGACCAGAGTGACCAACACAGTGACCAACGGAGTGACCAGAGTGACCATCAGTGACCAATGGAGTGACCACCAGGGTGACCACAGTGACCAATGGAGTGACCATCAGTGACCAACAGTGACCAACAGTGACCACAGGGACCACCAGAGTGACCAATGGAGTGACCACAGTGACCAGAGTGACCAATGGAGTGACCACAGTGACCACAGTGACCACCACAGTGACCACAGTGACCGCCAGGGACAGCAGGGCCAAGGAGTGACCAGGAGTGACCGTTAGGACCAGAGTGACCAGGGGTGACCACCAGGGTCCCGCTCATTCTCCCTCCCAGTCCCTCCCAGTCCATTCCCAGTCCATTCCCAGTTTGTTCCCAGTTTATCCCAGTTTATCCCAGTCCCCCCCAGTCCCCCCATTCCCACCTTGTCTCAGCCTGACCAGCTCGGGGCTGACCCCGACGCTGCGGCCGCTTTGGCCCGAGCCTCGTCCGGGGAGCGCCCGCTGACCCAGAACCGCTCATCTTCATCCTGAAACGTCAAAAATTACCCAAAATCACCCCAAAATCCACCCCAAAACTGACCCCGGAGCGCCCGCTGACCCAGAACCGCTCATCTTCATCCTGAGGGGCCAAAACCGCCCAAAATCACCCCAAAATCACCCCAAAAATCACCCCAAAACCACCCCAAAAAACCCCTCCCTGACCCAGAACCGCTCATCTTCATCCTGAGGGGCCAAAAATGACCCAAAACCACAAAAATCACCCCAAAATCACCCCAAAACTGACCCCAGGGACCCCGCTGACCCAGAACCGCTCATCTTCATCCTGAGGGACCAAAAACGCCCAAAATCACCCCAAAATCACCCCAAAATCACCCCAAAACTGACCCCGGAGCGCCCGCTGACCCAGAACCGCTCATCTTCATCCTGAGGGGCCAAAAACGCCCAAAATCACCCCAAAATCACCCCAAAAACCCTCCCTGACCCAGAACCGCTCATCTTCATCCTGAAACACCAAAAACGCCCAAAATCACCCCAAAATCACCCCAAAATCACCCCAAAACTGACCCCAGAACCCTCCCTGACCCAGAACCGCTCATCTTCATCCTGAAATGCCAAAAATGACCCAAAAACCACAAAAATCACCCCAAAAATCACCCCGAAAACCACCCCAAAAACCCCACTGAACCAGAACCGCTCATCTTTATCCTGAAACACCAAAAATACCCCAAAACCACAAAAATCACCCCAAAAATCACCCCAAAAACCCTCCCTTACCCAGAACCACTCATCTTCATCCTGCGGGACCAAAATGACCCAAAATCCATAAAAATCACCCCAAAAATCACCCCAAAAATCATCCCAAAACCCTCCCTGACCCAGAACCGCTCATCTTCATCCTGAGGGGCCAAAAATGACCCAAAAACCACAAAAATCACCCCAAAACTGACCCCAAAACCCTCCCTGACCCAGAACCGCTCATTTTCCTCCTGTGACCCCAAAACCACCCAAAATCACCCCAAAATCACCCCAAGAGTGACCCCAACCCCCTTGAGCCCCTCCCCAGCCCCGCCCAGCCTCACCTGCCCAGGTGGCACCTGGGGGTCGTCGATGGTGACGAAATAGGCAGGGATGCGATGGCCCCACCAGAGCTGCCGGAGATGCACCAGTCCCTGCACAGGTGAGGGACAGGTGAGGGACACAGGTGAGACAGGTGAGGGACAGGTGAGGGGACAGGTGAGCACATCTGGACAGGTACGGGCACACCTGGGCAGCCATGGCCCCACCAGAGCTGCCGGGAGATGCACCAGTCCCTGCCCAGGTGGGACACAGGTGAGGGACAGGTGAGGGACAGGTGAGGGGACAGGTGAGGGACAGGTGGGGGACAGGTGAGGGACAGGAGGGACAGGTGAGGGACAGGTGAGGGACAGGTGAGGGACAGGTGAGACAGGTGAGGGACAGGTGAGGGACAGGTGGGGGACAGGTGAGGGACAGGTGAGGGACAGGAGGGGACAGGTGAGGGACAGGTGAGGGACAGGGGAGGGACAGGTGAGCACACCTGGGGCAGAGCCTCACCTGCGTCCATCCAGGTGAACCAGGTGTGGGGCAGGGTTATGGGGCAGGTGTGGCTGTGGTTATGGGTGTGGTTATGGGTGTGGTTTTGGGGCAGTTTTGGGCAGGTTTTGGGCAGTTTGGGGCCTCTCCTCTCACCTGATGTTGTCCATCCAGGTGAACCAGGTGCGGGCGTGGTTATGGGCGTGGTTATGGGTGTGGTTTGGGGCAGGTTTTGGGGCAGATTTGGGGCAGTTTTGGGGCAGGTTTTGGGGTGGATTTGGGGCGGTTTTGGGCAGGTTTGGGGCTCTCTCTCACCTGATGTTGTCCATCCAGGTGAACCAGGTGCGGGTGTGGTTATGGGTGTGGTTTTGGGGTGGTTTTGGGGCAGGTTTTGGGGCAGGTTTTGGGGCAGTTTGGGGCAGTTTTGGGGCAGTTTTGGGGCAGTTTTGGGCAGGTTTTGGGCTCTCTCTCACCTGATGTTGTCCATCCAGGTGAACCAGGTGCGGGCGTGGCCGGGCGGGTGCAGCCTCAGGTCCCCCCCTGCGCACGGCGGCCGCGGCGGCCCCGGCCAGGCCCTGGCAGCGCACGAACCACTGGGGCACGGCCCGGGGCTCCAGGACATCCTTGGAGCGGCTGGGAGAGACACCTGAGTTACCTGAGTGACACCTGAGTGACACCTGTGACACCTGTGTGCCCCACTGACACCTATTGTCATCCATTGTTATCTATTGTTATCTATTGTTATCCATTGTCACCACTGGGGCACGGCCCGGGGCTCCAGCACGTCCTTGGAGCGGCTGGAGAGACACCTGAGTTACCTGAGTGACACCTGAGTGACACCTGAGTGACACCTGTGTGACACCTGTGTGACCCACTGTTATCCATTGTTATCTATTGTCACCACTGGGGCACGGCCCGGGGCTCCAGGATGTCCTTGGAACGGCTGGGGGACAGGTACAGGGGCACCTGAGTGACACCTGAGCATCACCTGAGTGACACCTGTCACCTATTGTTATCTATTGTCATCTATTGTTATCCATTGTCCCCACTGGGGCACGGCCCGGGGCTCCAGCACGTCCTTGGAGCGGCTGGGGGAGACACCTGAGGGTCACCTGTGTGACACCTGAGTTACCTGTGTGACACCTGAGTGACACCTGAGCATCACCTGAGTGACACCTGTTATCTATTGTTATCCATTGTCCCCACTGGGGCACGGCCCGGGGCTCCAGGACATCCTTGGAGCGGCTGGGGGACAGGTACAGGGGCACCTGTGACACCTGAGTGACACCTGAGCGACACCTGAGTGACACCTGTGTGACACCTGTGTGACCCACTGTTATCTATTGTCATCTGTGTCCCCAGGTGTGTCACCTGTCCCTCACCTGCAGATGGCACCACCATGGGGTTCTCAGTGTCCCAGGTGTGTCCCAGGTGTGTCCCCAGGTGTGTCACCTGTCCCAGGTGTGTTACCTGTCCCAGGTGTGTCCCCAGGTGGGTCCCAGGTGTGTTACCTGTCCCAGGTGTGTTACCTGTCCCAGGTGTGTCCCAGGTGTGTCCCCAGGTGTGTCCCAGGTGTGTCCCCAGGTGTGTTACCTGTCCCCAGGTGTGTTACCTGTCCCCTCACCTGCAGATGGGCACCACCATGGGGTTCTCGGTCACGCCCCGGAACAGCCCCCGCTCCTTGAGGGTCTCGAGCAGCGCCCGGCGGGCCTGGAACCGCGGCATGCCCTGGACAGAGTGACCAGAGTGACCAATGAGTGACCACTGAGTGACCACTGAGTGACCACAGCCAGCCCAGAGTGACCACTGAGTGACCATGAGTGACCACAGTGACCACAGTGACCACTGAGCGGGCCTGGAACCGCGGCATGCCCTGGACAGAGTGACCAATGAGTGACCAATGAGTGACCACTGAGTGACCACTGAGTGACCACTGAGTGACCCACAGCCAGCCCAGAGTGACCACAGCCCCACTGAGCGGGCCTGGAACCGCGGCATGCCCTGGACAGAGTGACCAGAGTGACCATGAGTGACCACTGAGTGACCACAACCAGCCCAGAGTGACCACAGCCCCACTGAGCGGGGCCTGGAACCGCGGCATGCCCTGGACAGAGTGACCAGAGTGACCAATGAGTGACCGCAATATCCCAAAATACCCCAAAATGACCCAAAACATCTCAAATCCACCCAAATTAACCAAAACGCCACAAAACGTCCCAAAACGCCCGAACTGACCAGGAAGTGGGCGGGGACGTTGACCATGGTGCCGTCCTCGCCGATGACCGCGGCCACGCCCAGCCCGGGGCCCAAAACCACCCAAAATACCCCAAAATAACCCCAAAACACCCAAAATTAACCCAAAACACCCCAAAATGCCCCAAAATGCCCCAAACAGCCCCAGACTGACCAGGAAGGGGGCGGGGACGTTGACCATGGCGCCGTCCTCGCCGATGACCGTGGCCACGCCCAGCCCGTGGCGCTGCCCCACCTCGAAGTCGACGGCGTCGTGGGCGGGGGTGATCTTGACCGCGCCTGGGGGCGGGGCCAAGCGTTGGGACACGCCCCCCGCGCGAGGAGGGGACACGCCCAGCCCGGCCACGCCCATGGGTGTGTAACCCTTTAGGCCACACCCACAGGAAACACGCCCCGAAAGTGCCACGCCCAAGCAGGTCACACCCCTCTAAGCCACACCCCAAAATGGTCGCATGCTAAGGGAGACACGCCCCTAAATAACCACGCCCCTTTAAGCCACACCCCCTCTGAGCCACACCCCAAAACAGCCCCATCCAAAGAGGCCACACCCTTAAATAACCACACCCCTAAATAACCACACCCCTATAAAGCCCCACCTCAGACCCCGCCCCCCCGAGGCCCCGCCCCCCGAGGCCCCGCCCCTCACCGGTGCCGAACTGGGGGTCCACGAAGGCGTCGTGCAGGATGGGCAGGACCCGGCCCGTGATTGGGTGACGCACGCTCCGCCCACGCAGGTGCTGGGGGGCGGGAGGACAGAGGGGGCGGGGCCGTCAGGGACGCGCCCAGGGATGGCCACGCCCAGCTGGGATCGGGCCTGGCCACGCCCACTCTGGGGCGCCACAGCCACACCCGGGCAAGGGCCGCCCCTCACCTGGGACGGGGGGGGGGTCAGGGGTGGTGGCCACGCCCACAGGTGAGCCCAGGTGTGCCCAGGTGTGCCCCAGATGTGCCCAGGTGTGCCCAGGTGTATCCCAGGTGTACCCCAGGTTTATCCCAGGTACCCCAGGTGCCCCAGGTGTTCCCCAGGTGCCCCAGGTGTATCCCAGGTGTATCCCAGGTACCCCAGGTGCCCCCTGCTCACCTGGTACCGGGGGTCCTCGGGGTGCACGGCCACGGCCTCGTCCCCCAGCATCGTCTCCAGGCGCGTCGTGGCCACCACGACCTCGGGGGGCTCCTCCCCCTCACCTGGGCAGGGGGCGCGTGGAGACCCCAACACACACAGGGACCCCAGAGACCCCCAGAGACCCCCAGAGACCCCACAGGGACCCCACGGGGACCCCAACACACACAGGGACCCCATAGGGGACCCCCCCAAATCCCACAGGGACCCCCAAACACACACAGGGACCCCATAGGGACCCCCAGAGACCCCAAACACACACAGGAACCCCAGATACCCCCAGAGACCCCATAGGGACCCCAAACACACAGAGACCCCACGGGGACCCCCAGACCCCACGGGGACCCCCAGGACCCCACCCCCAAATACCCTGGGACCCCCCCAAACACCCTGGGACCCCCCCCAAATCCCCAAATCCCCAGGGAGCCCCCCCAGAGACCCCCATAACCACCCCAAAATCCAGAGACCCCCAGGGACCCCCAGGGACCTGCCCCAAACCTACAGAGACCCCACAGAGACCCCAGACCCAATTACCAGCGCCCCCCTCCAGGGGGTTCCCAGAACCCCCCAAGCCCCCAGGACCCCCCAAGCCCCCAGACCCAATTACCGGCGCCCCCCTCCAGGGGGTAGGCGAAGGCCACCAGGACCCCGAACTCCACGGGCTCCTCATAGCCCGGGACCCTGAGCAGGGTGCGGCCCCCCAGCTCCTTCTTCTCCACCTGAGAGACCCCAAAAACGCCCAAAGTTACCCCAAAAACCCTGAAGAAAACCCCCAGAAACATCCCCAAATCCCCAGCTCCTTCTTCTCCACCTGAGACCCCAAAAACGCCCAAAGTTACCCCAAAATTACCCCAAAAACCCTCAAAAACATCCCCAAATCCCCAGCTCCTTCTTCTCCACCTGAGACCCCAAAAACGCCCAAAGTTACCCCCAAAAACCCCAATGAAACCCCCATAAACATCCCCAAATCCCCAGCTCCTTCTTCTCCACCTGGGGACCCCAAAAACGGCCCAAAATTACCCCAAAAACCCCAGTGAGACCCCAAAAGCCCCCCCAGACCCCCCAAAACCTCCAGAGGGGGTTTGAGCAGGATTTTGGGGTGATTTTGGGGTGTTTTTGGGGTGTTTTGGGGGTATTTTTGGGGTGTTTTGGGGGTATTTTTGGGGTATTTTTGGGGATATTGTTGGGGTATTTTTGGGATATTGTTGGGGTATTTTTGGGATATTGTTGGGGGTATTTTTGGGGATACTTTTGGGGATATTTCAGGGATATTTTTGGGGTGATTTTGGGGTGTTTTGGGTACCTCAATGTCAGAGATGGCCGAGCGCAGGGCGCAGCCCCAGTGCACGATCCCAGGGGATTTTGGGGTGTATTTTGGGCAGTGATTTGGGGGCTATTTTGGGGATATTTTTGGGGTGATTTTGGGGGTGTTTTGGTACCTCAATGTCGGAGATGGCCGAGCGCAGGGCGCAGCTCCAGTGCACGATCCCAGGAGATTTTGGGGCACATTTTGGGTGTATTTTCGGCAGTGATTTGGGGGCTGTTTTGGGGATATTTTTGGGGTATTTTTGGGGATATTTAGGGCAGTTTTGGTACCTCAATGTCCGAGATGGCCGAGCGCAGGGCGCAGCTCCAGTGCACGATCCCAGGGGATTTTGGGGCAGGTTTTGGGCAGTGATTTGGGGCACATTTTGGGGATATTTTTGGGGTGATTTTGGGGTGTTTTGGGTACCTCAATGTCGGAGATGGCCGAGCGCAGGGCGCAGCTCCAGTGCACGATCCCAGGGGATTTGGGGGTGTATTTTGGGCAGTGATTTGGGGATGTTTTTGGGGATATTTTTGGGGATATTTAGGGCAGTTTTGGTACCTCAATGTCCGAGATGGCCGAGCGCAGGGCGCAGCCCCAGTGCACGATCCCGGGGATTTTGGGGCACATTTTGGGTGTATTTCGGGCAGTGTTTCAGGGGCTGTTCTGGGGGGTCCCGGGCAGGATTTTGGGGTAATTTAGGGTGTTTTTTGTACCTCAATGTCCGAGCTGGCCGAGCGCAGGGCGCAGCTCCAGTGCACGATCCCAGGGGATTTTGGGGTGTATTTTCGGCAGTGATTTGGGGGCTATTCTGGGGATATTTTTGGGGTATTTTTGGGGATATTTAGGGCAGTTTTGGTACCTCAATGTCGGAGATGGCCGAGCGCAGGGCGCAGCTCCAGTGCACGATCCCGGGGGATTTTGGGGGTTTTTTGAGGGATTTTGGGGCGTATTTCGGGCAGTGTTTCAGGGGCTGTTCTGGGGGTCCCGGGGCAGGATTTTGGGGTGATTTTGGGGTGTTTTGGGTACCTCAATGTCGGAGATGGCCGAGCGCAGGGCGCAGCTCCAGTGCATGATCCCAGGGAATTTTGGGGTGATTTTGGGTGTATTTCGGCAGTGATTTGGGGCACATTTTGGGGATATTTTTGGGATATTTTTGGGGTATTTTTGGGGTGTTTTGGGTACCTCAATGTCGGAGATGGCCGAGCGCAGGGCGCAGCTCCAGTGCACGATCCCAGGGGATTTTGGGGCAGGTTTTGGGTGTATTTTCGGCAGTGATTTGGGGCACATTTTGGGGATATTTTTGGGATATTTTTGGGGTGATTTTGGGGTGTTTTGGGTACCTCAATGTCGGAGATGGCCGAGCGCAGGGCGCAGCTCCAGTGCACGATGCGCCGGCTCCGGTAGATCAGGCCCTGCTCGTGCAGCCTCACGAAGGCCTCGGTCACGGCCCGGCTCATTTTCTGTGGGTCAGTGGGGGTCAGTGGGGTCACGGGGGGGTCACAGGGGTGTCAGGGGGTCAGGGGGGGGTCAGGGGGCTCTGGGGACCCCCACTCACGGGGTCCATGGTGAAACAGGCGCGCTCCCAGTCCATGGAGGCTCCCAGGCGCCGCAGCTGCTGGTAAATGCGGTCGCCCTTCCTGGGGGGCAGCGCGGGGTCACGCGGGGTCCACGCGGGGTCACACGGGGTCACGCGGGGGTCATGTGGGGGTCATGTGGGGGTCACCCAGGGGTCACGCGGGGGTCACGCAGGGGTCACGCGGGGGTCATGTGGGGGTCACGCGAGGGTCACACGGGGGGCACTCTGGGGTCCCTTTGTGTTCACTTAGGGGTGGCCTGGGTCACTTAGGGGCTACTTAGGGGTCATTTAGGGGTGCCCTGGGTCACTCTGGGCTCCATGGGTCACCCGGGGGTCACTCTGGGGTCACTCCGGGGTCCCTTTGTGTTCACTTAGGGGTGGCCTGGGTCACTTAGGGGTTACTTAGGGGTCATTTAGGGGTGCCCTGGGTCACTCTGGGGTGTCTGAGGGGTCACTTTGGGGTGCCCTGGGTCACTCTGGGGTCCTGGGGATGACTTTGGGGTCACTCAGTGGTCACCCATTGGTCACTCAGGGGTCACACCCCCCCACTGGTCACCCATTGGTCACCCATTGGTCCCCATTGGTCACCCGTTGGTCCCCCCTTGGTCACTCACTCGTCCTTCCAGCGCCACACCCCCCCATTGGTCACCCATTGGTCCCCCATTGGTCACCCACTGGTCACCCATTGGTCACCCCGGGTCCCCCATTGGTCACTCACTCGTCCTTCCAGCGCCACACCTCGCCCAGCAGTCATTGGTCACCCATTGGTCACTCAGGGGTCACACCCCCCCATTGGTCACCCATTGGTCACCCATTGGTCACCCATGGGTCCCCCATTGGTCACTCACTCGTCCTTCCAGCGCCACACCCCCCCACTGGTCACCCATTGGTCACCCATTGGTCACCCAGGGTCACCCATTGGTCACTCACTCGTCCTTCCAGCGCCACACCTCGCCCAGCAGTCATTGGTCACCCATTGGTCACCCAGGGGTCACACTCCCCCATTGGTCCCCCATTGGTCCCCCAGGGTCACCCATTGGTCACTCACTTGTCCTTCCAGCGCCACACCCCCCCACTGGTCACTCAGTGGTCACCCATTGGTCACCCATTGGTCACTCACTGGTCACCCATTGGTCACTCACTCATCCTTCCAGCGCCACACCTCGCCCAGCAGTCAGGGGTCACTCAGTGGTCACCCAGGGGTCACACCCCCCATTGGTCCCCCATTGGTCACCCAGGGTCACCCATTGGTCACGCACTCGTCCTTCCAGTGTCACACCCCCCATTGGTCACCCATTGGTCACCCAGTGGTCCCTCAGGGGTCACACCCCCCATTGGTCACCCATTGGTCACCCATGGGTCACTCACTCGTCCTTCCAGCGCCACACCTCGCCCAGGAAGGCCTCGCGGCCCAGCTGGTGCCGAGTGAGGCCCCGGGAGCGCAGCAGGCGCCGCTCCACGACCACCTGGGTGGCGATGCCGGCGTGGTCACAGCCCGGGGCCCAGAGCGTGGTCAGCCCCCGCATGCGGTGCCTGCAGGGGGACAATGGGGACATTGGGGACAATGGGGGGATTGGGGTCACAGCCCGGGGCCCAGAGCGTGGTCAGCCCCCGCATGCGGTGCCTGCAGGGACAATGGGGACATTGGGGACATTGGGGGGATTGGGGACATTGGGGACATTGGGGACACTGGGGACATTGGGGTCACAGCCCGGGGCCCAGAGCGTGGTCAGCCCCCGCATGCGGTGCCTGCAGGGACACAATGGGGACAGTGGGGACATTGGGGATAATGGGGGCATTGGGGACATTGGGGGCATTGGGGACATTGGGGACATTGGGGATAATGGGGACATTGGGGGCATTGGGGGCATTGGGGACATTGGGGATAATGGGGACATTGGGGACAATGGGGTCACTCCACAGATCTCAGGTGGCCACTGGTGACCATTCTATGGGTCACTCTATGGGTCACTATAGTGGTCACTCAGTGGTCACTCCTGTGTCCCTGATGGTCACTGTGGTCACTGTGGTCACTGTGGTCACTCCCCCTGCCCAGTGGTCACGGTAGTCACTCAATGGTCACTCATGGTCACTCATGGTCACTCAATGGTCACTATGGTCACTCATGGTCACTCATGGTCACTCACCAGCGGGTCAGCGTGTCCTGGATGGCCACGGTCAGGGCGTGGCCCAGGTGCAGGGTCCCTGTCCCCAATGGTCACTCAATGGTCACTATGGTCACTCATGGTCACTCAATGGTCACTCAATGGTCACTCAATGGTCACTATGGTCACTATGGTCACTATGGTCACTCATGGTCACTCATGGTCACTCATGGTCACTCACCAGCGGGTCAGCGTGTCCTGGATGGCCACGGTCAGGGCGTGGCCCAGGTGCAGGGTCCCTGTCCCCAATGGTCACTCAATGGTCACTCAATGGTCACTCATGGTCACTCAGTGGTCACTCATGGTCACTCACCAGCGGGTCAGCGTGTCCTGGATGGCCACGGTCAGGGCGTGGCCCAGGTGCAGGGTCCCGGTGACGTTGGGGGGGGGAGGCACATCACGAACACCCCCCGGGGGTTGGGGGCGTCCAGGGAGCGCTGGGGGGCACAGGGGGGTCAGGGGGGCTTGGGGACCCCCAAAAACCCCAAAAACCGCCCCAAAAACCCCCAAAACTGCCCCAAAAACCCCCAAAAACCCCCAAAACCACCCCAAAAACCCCCAAAAACCCCCAAAACTGCCCCAAAAACCCCCCAAAAACCCCCAAAACTGCCCTAAAAACCCCCAAAACCGCCCCAAAACCTCCCCAAAAACCCCCAAAACTGCCCCAAAAACCCCCCAAAAACCCCCAAAACTGCCCTAAAAACCCCCAAAACTGCCCCAAAAACCCCCAAAACTGCCCTAAAAACCCCAGGGACACCCAGGGACCCCCAAATCCCCCCAAAAACCCCCAAAACTGCCCCAAACCCCCTCAGAACTGCCCCAAAACAGCCCCAAATTCCCCAAAACTGCCCCAAACCCCCCCAGGACACCCCCAGACCCCTTTAAACCCCCCAGACCCATTTAGGACCCCCACTCACGCCCCATTCTGGCCGGAAGAAGCCCTCCTGCTCCCACCAGCTGTACCAGGGCTGCCCCAAACCCCCCAAAACTGCCCCAAAACTGCCCCCAGACCCATTTAAAGCCCCCCAGACCCATTTAGGACCCCCAGACCCATTTAGGACCCCCACTCACGCCCCACTCGGGCCGGAAGAAGCCCTCCTGCTCCCACCAGCTGTACCAGGGCTGACCCAAACTGCCCCAAAACTGCCCAAAACTGCCCCAAAACTGCCCCAAACTGCCCCAAAACTGCCCCAAACTGCCCCCAGACCCATTTAAAGCCCCCAGACCCATTTAGAGCCCCCCAGACCCATTTAGAGCCCCCCAGGACCCCCACTCACGCCCCACTCGGGCCGGAAGAAGCCCTCCTGCTCCCACCAGCTGTACCAGGCCGCCTCCACGTAGCCGGGGCTGTAGCTCTCGGGCAGGGGTCCCCCCACGTCTGGGGAGGGGTCCCGAGGGGTCAGGGCCCAGCCCCGGAGCCCCCCCAGACCCACTGAGGTCCCAAAAAACCCACCCAGACCCACTGAGGTGCCAAACACCCCCCCCAAACCCCCCCAAAACCCACCCAAACCATCCTGAGACCCCCCAGACCCCCCAAACCCTCCCCAAAATCCACCTGAGACCCCCCAAACCCTCCCCAAAATCCACCCAAATCCTCCTGAGATCCCCAGAATTCCCAAAATCCACCTGAGACCCCCCCCAAACCCTCCTGAGACCCCTCCCAAACACCCTTGGAACGCCCCAGACCCTCCTGAGACCCCCCAAAAGCGCCCCCAGCATCCCCAAAACCCCCCAAACCCTCCTGAGACCCCCAAAATGCCCCCAAACACCCTTGGAGCCCCCCCCGGACCCCCCAAAACCCTCTCCAAAATCCACCTGAGACCCCCCCAAACCCTCCTGAGACCCCCCCCAGACCCCCCCAAAATCCACCTGGGAACCCCCCCCAAACACCCTCGGAGCCCCCCCAGACCCACCAAAACCCCCCCAAACCCTCCCCAAAATCCATCTGGGCTCCCCCAAACCCTCCTGAGACCCCCAAAAGTGGCCCCAGGATCCCCAGAACCCCCCCAAACACCCCTGGAGCCCCCCCAGAGACCCCCTCGGAATCCCCCAATCCCTCCTGAGCCCCCCCAGACCCCCCCCAGACCCTTTCCAAGCCCCCCCCCGGCCCCCTCCTCACCCTTCTTGCAGCCGGGGGGGGTGGGGGTCTCGTTAGCGCAGCCCCTGCAGCTCCCGCCGGGCCCTGCTGGGCTTGGCCTTGGCCTGGGCCTGGGCCTGGGGGCGTCGGGGGGGTCAGGGGAGCCCCGGGACCCCCCCAGGGACCCCCCAGGGACCCCCAGGGACCCCCCAGGGACCCCCCCGAGACCCCCCCACCTGCAGCTGCCGGTTCTTCTCCTGTTTCTGCTGGAATTTCTCCATTTTCTCGCGTTTCTTGGCCTCCTTCTTCAGCTGCGCCGCGCTCTTGGCCGGGCCGGGGGGCGCGGCCGGGACCCCCCCCGGGACCCCCCCCGGGACCCCCCCCGGGGGCGGCTCTGGTGGGCGGGGAGGGGGGAAAGGGGGGTCACGGTGTGGGACCCCCAAAATCTGCATTTTCCCACCCAAAATCTGCATTTTCCCTCCCCAAAATATCAATTTACCTCCTCAAATTGCCCCCAAAATATGCATTTTTCCCATCCCAAAATCTCCATTTTCCCACCCCAAAATCTGCATTTTCCCTCCCAAAATCTGCATTTTCCCTCCCCAAAATATCAATTTACCTCCTCAAATTGCTCCCAAAATCTCCATTTTCCCACCCCAAAATCTGCATTTTCCCACCCCAAAATCTCAATCTACCTCCCTCAAATTGCCCAAAAATCTGCATTTTCCCACCTCAAAATCCCAATTTCCTCCCCCCTCGAATTGCCCCCAAAATCTGCATTTTCCTTCTCAAAATCTTCATTTTCCCATCCCAAAAATCTCAATTTCCCCCCCCCTCATACTGCCCCCAAAATCTGCATTTTCCCTCCTAAAATCTCCATTTTCCCACCCCAAAAATCTCAATTTCCCCCCCTCATATCGCCCCAAAATCTCCGTTTTCCCCCCACCACAAATCCCCCCAAAAATCTCCATTTTCCCCCCCAAAACCCAAAATATCCATTTTCCCCCCCAAAACCCAAAATCTCCATTTTCCCCCAAAACGCCCCCAAAATCTCCATTTTCCCCCTCCCAAACCCCCCCCCAAAAAATCTCCATTTTCCCCCTAAAACCCTCCCAAAATCTCAGTTTTCCTTCCCAAAATTTCCATTCCTCCCCAAATCTCCATTCCCACCCCCCAAATTTCAATCCCCCCTCCCAAATCCCCCCCAAAATCTCCATTTTCCCCCCTCCAAAACCCCAAAATCCCCGCATTTCCCCCCAAAACCCCCGTTTCCCTCCCTCCCCCTGACCCCCCCCAGCCTCACCGGGGGTCTCCTCGGGGGTCCCGGGGGTCCCCTCGGGGGCGCCCCCGCCCCCCCCGCAGAGCTCCAGGTCCCCAGCTCAGCCCGGAACTGGGGCAGGCGGGCACAGGAGAGGAACCAACGGGAGACCCCCGGGAACGGGGCCCGGGAGGGGGCGTCCAGCACCTGGGGGGGTCAGGAATGTGGGGAGGGGTCACACAGGGCATGGGGGGGGTCAGGAATGTGGGGAGGGGTCACACAGGGCACGGGGGGGGGTCACAGGTGACACGGATGGACACAGGGACATCAATGGACAGAGGGACAGGAACCAACGGGAGACCCCCGGGAACGGGGCCCGGGAGGGGGCGTCCAGCACCTGGGGGGGGGCAGGAATGTGGGGAGGGGTCACACAGGACATGGGGGGGTCACACGGGTCATTGGGGACATTGGGGAGGGGTCACAGGGACATCAATGGACAGAGGGACAGGGATGGACAGAGGGACAGGAACCAACGGGAGACCCCCGGGAACGGGGCCCGGGAGGGGGCGTCCAGCACCTGGGGGGGGGTCACAAAGGTCAGGGGTCACAGGTGACACACGGATGGACACAGGGACATCAATGGACAGAGGGACAGGAACCAACGAGAGACCCCTGGAAATGGGGCCCGGGAGGGGGCGTCCAGCACCTGGGGGGGGGCAGGAATGTGGGGAGGGGTCACACAGGACATGGGGGGGTCACACAGGGCATGGGGGGGTCACACAGGGCACAGGGACATCAATGGACAGAGGGACAGGGATGGACACAGGACGGGAACCAACGTGAGACCCCCAGAAATGGGGCCCGGGAGGGGGGGGTCCAGCACCTGGGGGGGGCAGGAATGTGGGGAGGGGTCTCAGGGGGGGTCAGGAATATGGGGAGGGGTCACACAGGGCATGGGGAGGGGTCACACAGGACACAGGGACATCAATGGACAGAGGGACAGGGACGGACGCAAGACAAGAACCAACAGGAGACCCCTGGAAATGGGGCCCGGGAGGGGGCGTCCAGCACCTGGGGGGGGGCAGGAATGTGGGGAGGGGTCTCAGAGGGGTCTGGGGGTGTTCTTGGGGGTCCCAGCGGAATTTGGGGAGGGGTCTGACCTGCGTGAAGGGCCCCAGCAGGGCACAGACCACGGTGACATCGGCCAGGGTGACCCCGTCGCCCACCAGGAAGGAGCGGCCGCTGCTCAGGTGGGACTCGAGAGCCCCCAGGGCCCGGAGCAGCTCCTGGAGACCCCGGGCCCGGGCCTGGGGGGGCAGGGGGCGTCAGGGACCCCTCCCCAAATAGCCCTGAACCCCCACAGAACCCCCTGTGCCCCCCAAATCCCCCCTGTGCCCCCCAAATCCCCCCATTGTCACCCATTGTCACCCAGAGCCCCCAGAGCAGCTCCTGGAGACCCCGGGGCCGGGCCTGGGGAGGGGCAGGGGGGTCAGAGACCCCTCCCCAAATACTCCAGAGACCCAAACCCACCCCAAATCCCCCTGCGCCCCCCAAAATCTCACTGCAACCCCCCCAAAACCCCTCCCCAGACCCCCCCTCACCTCATGGGACCCCCAATTCCCCCTATTATGCCCCTAAATCCCCCTCTAACCCCCCCCATACCGCCCCTAAATCCCCCCAAAACCCCCCTAAACCTCCCCAATTCTCCCCCAAGCCCCTCCAAACCCCCCCAAATTTTCATCCTCTGGACCCCCCCCTCACCTGTTTGGGCCCCCCCCCTCACAATGGCCGCCGCTGTCGCCAGGTCCCCCTCAGCGAACGCCACCCAAATACCCCAAAATCCCCCCCAAAATCTCACTGTAACACCCCCCGAAACTGCCTCAAACTGCCTCAAACCCCCCCAGGACCCCTCCCCGGACCCCCCCTCACCTGTTTGGGCCCCCCCATGGCGATGGCCGCCGCGGTGCCCAGGTCCCCCTCAGCGAACGCCACCCACTGCCGCACCCTGTACCCCCCCAAACCCATCCAAACCCCCCCCAAATCTCACTGTAACCCCCCCAAAACCCCCCCAAAAACCCACCCAGGACCCCCCCTCACCTGTTTGGGCCCCCCCATCACAATGGCCGCCGCAGTGCCCAGGTCCCCCTCAGCGAACGCCACCCACTGCCGCACCCTGTACCCCCCCAAACCCATCCAAATCCCCCAAATCCCCCCCAAATCTCACTGTAACCCCCCCAAACTGCCCCCAAACCCCCCCAGGACCCCTCCCCGGACCCCCCCCTCACCTGTTTGGGCCCCCCCATCACAATGGCCGCCGCGGTGCCCAGGTCCCCCTCAGCGAACGCCACCCACTGCCCCCCGTGTACCCCCTCAAACCCATCCAAATCCCCCCAAATCCCCCCAAATCTCACTGTAACCCCCCCAAACTGCCCCAAACCCCCCAGGACCCCTGCCCAGACCCCCCCTCACCTGTTTGGGCCCCCCCATGGCCAAGGCCGCCGCGGTGCCCAGGTCCCCCTCAGCGAACGCCACCCACTGCCGCACCCTGTACCCCCCAAACCCATCCAAACCCCCCCAAATCTCACTGTAACCCCCCCAAAACCCCCCCAAAAACCCCCCCCGGACCCCCCCTCACCTGTTTGGGCCCCCCCATGGCCAAGGCCGCCGCGGTGCCCAGGTCCCCCTCAGCGAACGCCACCCACTGCCGCACCAGGGCGGCCTCGCGCGGGTCGCGGCCCCGCAGGCGGGGGGGGCTCAGCAGCAGCGCGGCCGCCCCCGGGCCCAGCAGGGCCCCCCCGGGGCTCCGCAGCAGCGGCAGCGGCTGGGGGGGGGTCCCGGGCGGGGCGGGGGTCCCGGGGGGCACGCGCTGCAGCGCCGGGGGGGGGGTCCCCGGAGAAACGGGCGGCGATGAGGACGCGAAGGGCGGGGGCGTCCCCGGGGGGGGGCGGCAGCAGCAGCACGGGGGGGGGCGGCATCGCTGGGACGGGCGGGGGGGGACAAGAGGAAAATGGGAGAAATTGAAAATATGAATATAATTGGGGGGAAAAATGGGGGGAATAATGGGGAATTAATGGGGGGAATATGGGGGGAAATTAAAAAATTAACGGGGGGAAAAAATGGGGGAAAAATGGGGGGAAATTGGGGAATTAATGGGGGGAATACGGGGTAAAAATTAAAAAATTATAAATATTAACAGGGGGGAATAATGGGGAATTAATGGGGGGAATATGGGGGAAGAATTAAAAAATTAACGGGGGGAAAAATGGGGGGAAATTGCGGAATTCATGGGGGGAAAATTAAAAAATTAACGGGGGGAAAAATGGGGGAAAATTGGGGAATTAACGGGGGGAATATGGGGAAAAAATTTAAAAAATTAACGGGGGGAAAAATGGGGGGAAATTATAAAATTAACGAGGGGAAATGGGGATAACAGAGGGCACCGGGGGGTGTTTGGGGGTCCCTGAGGGCCGCAGGTGGGGCTGTGGGGCTGGTATGGGACCAGTGGGTACAGGGGTTTCTTAGGCGTTTTTTGGGGTGATTTTGGGGTTCTTGGGGGTCCCGGGGAGTGTTTGAGGATTCCTGGGGGTTTTTTTGGGGGGGTAAGTTTGGAGTTTTTGGGGGTCCCTGAGGGCCGCAGGTGGGGCTGGGAGCCGGTACCGGCACCTGTGGGTACAGGGATTTTTTGGGGTTTTTTTGGGGTGATTTTGGGGTTTTTGGGGGTCCCGGGGGTCACGTGCCCCCCCAGCCCCTCCCCACGCCCCCGGTACCTGCGGCGGCGGCGGCAGCGGCGGGAGGAGACACGTGGGGCGGAGCGTGCTGCGCGTGCGCGGAACCCCGCGCTGCCATTGGCTGGTGCGGGGCGCGCTTCCGGCGCCGCGGTGATGACGCAAAGGGAGCGCCGAGCCCGCCGCGCTTGGCGCCCCCCAGCGGAGCGGAGGAGCAAAAACTCCGAGAGGCAAACGGGGGGGGGGCTTGGAAATACCGAAAATACTCGGAATCAGCCCAAAAACACACGAAAAACCCCGAAATCACCCCAAAATCACCCGAAAACCGCCCAACAACAGAAAAACCCCGAAATCAGCCCCAAAACACCCGAAAGCACCCGAAATCACACAAAAACCACCCGAAATCACCTCAATAACACCCGAAAAACCCCGAAATCACCTCAAAAACACCCCAAACACCAACGAAAAATCCCAAAATCACGCTAAAAATCCCCAACCACCCCAAAAACTCCCAAACCACCCAAAATCACCCTAAAAACCACCAAAATCACCCTAAATTACCCCAAAACCCCCATGAGAGACACGCACACAGAGCGGGGCAGGGCCCGGCATTTATTGGGGTTCTGGAAAGGGGCCTGGGGACACCCCCGGATTTGGGGAGGGGTCCCGGCAGGATTTTGGGGAGGATCTCCCCCAGTTTTGGGGTAAACCCTCCCCTTTTTAGGAGTGAATCCCCCAAGATATTTTGGGGTCAATCCGCCCTTTTTTGGGGTGAATCCCCCCCCGTTTTTGGGGTGAACCCCCCCAGATTTTGGGGTGAATTCTCCCCAAAATCTCCCCCAGTTTTGGGGGAGATCACCCCGGATTTCAGGGAAGAGATCCCCCCCAGATTTTTGGGGATGGGTCACTGCAGATTTTGGGGAGGAGATCCCCTCAGACTTTAGGGCGAATCCCCCCCAGACTTTAGGGCGAATCCCCCCAGATTTTAGGGCAAATCCCCCAGTTTTGGGGTGAATCCCCCCCGTTTTGTGGGAATGATCTCTGCAGGTATTTCAGGGTGAATCCCCCCCAGTTTTGGGGCAAATCCCCCCAAGATTTTCGGGCGAATCCCCCCACTTTTGGGGTGAATCCCCCCGGTTTCGTGGGAATGATCTCTGCAGGTATTTCAGGGCGAATCCCCCCGATATTTCGGGGTGAATCCCCCCCCCAATTTGGCGGGGAGATCCCCCCGGATTTTGGGCGAATCCCCCCGGATTTTGGGGCGAATCCGCCCGGATTTTGGGGTCACTGTTTCTGCTGCAGCGCCTCCTTGCGGGCCGCGTCCTGCAGCAGCTGCGTGTCCACCTCGTCCGCGGGCAGCTGCACGTAGCGAACCACGGAGCCGCGGATGAAGCAGTTCTTGACTGACAGCTGGGGGGGGGAAAAAGGTCTGAGACCCCTCCCCAAATTACTGAGACCCCCAAAAATCACTGAGGTACAGAAAACCACAGAGAAACCCCAAAAATCCCCCCAAAAAACGCAGAGAAACCCCAGAACCCCCCAAAACCACAGAG
>NW_027510010.1:0-60859 GCF_051311805.1 Agelaius phoeniceus
TTATTTCTCTAGAGTCCCATAATGCTGTTCTCAGATTGCTAAAGTCCATACCTCCTCGGTGTGTTCTTATGGCTGCAGATCTTCACAGCACAGACGCTTTCTTCTGCATGCTGTTCTTTCCCAGTTCAGGGCTCCTTCAAGGCTCTCCCTGAATGGCTACGCCGCCCCCTTTTATCCCAGTTCTCTTCAATGCTCACAGCTGCAGCCCATCAAGGACAACCAGGACCTGTGGGGCAAAGCCTCTAGACAGATATTCAAATAGAATCCATTTCCTCTACTCTAGCCAGTAAGTACTACCCTACAAGTCCTCAGAACCCCAAAGGCCACCTTTCATCTGACACCCAGACCCTGGGGAAAGGACTTCTTTTTCCCATGGCAAATGGCCTCCCTTGGCAGCCACTCACCCTGGCAGAAAGTGGGAGCCTAGCTAGAATGATGCAATCGTTGCTGGATTTTTCCAAAAGAAAAGCTGGCAGCAACTAGGGCCCTGGAAGTACTTAGAGCCTCAAACGCCACCTTGAACATATTCCTGAGACCCTGGGGAAAGGACTTCGTTTTTCCCATGGGAAATGGCCTTCATTTCTGGCCACTTGGCCTGGCAGGCAGGGCAGTGCCAAGCCAGGAATCTACAAACTATGCTGGATCCTTCCAGAACGAAAGCTGCCAGCAACTAGGACCCTGCAAGTCCTTAGAGCCCCAGACGCCACCTTTCATCTGACACCCAGAGCCTGGGCCAATGACTTCGTTTTCCCCATGGAAAATGGCCTCCATTTCTGGCCTCTCACCCTGACCAAGAGGGTGGTGCCCAGCAAGAAATTTGCAAGCTTTGCTGGATTGCTCCAAATCTAAAGCTACCACTTGTTGTTGTTCTATTTCTCTAGAGTCCCATCATGCTGTTCTCAGATTGCTAAAGTCCATACCTCCTCGGTGTGTTCTTATGGCTGCAGATCTTCACAGCACAGACGCTTTCTTCTGCATGCTGTTCTTTCCCAGTTCAGGGCTCCTTCAAGGCTCTCCCTGAATGGCTACGCCGCCCCCTTTTATCCCAGTTCTCTTCAATGCTCACAGCTGCAGCCCATCAAGGACAACCAGGACCTGTGGGACAGATATTCAAATAGAATCCATTTCCTCTACTCTAGCCAGTAAGTACTACCCTACAAGTCCTCAGAACCCCAAAGGCCACCTTTCATCTGACACCCAGACCCTGGGGAAAGGACTTCTTTTTCCCATGGCAAATGGCCTCCCTTGGCAGCCACTCACCCTGGCAGAAAGTGGGAGCCTAGCTAGAATGATGCAATCGTTGCTGGATTTTTCCAAAAGAAAAGCTGGCAGCAACTAGGGCCCTGGAAGTACTTAGAGCCTCAAACGCCACCTTGAACATATTCCTGAGACCCTGGGGAAAGGACTTCGTTTTTCCCATGGAAAATGGCCTTCATTTGTGGCCACTCTGCCTGGCAGGCAGGGCAGTGCCAAGCCAGGAATCTACAAACTCTGCTGGATCCTTCCAGAACGAAAGCTGCCAGCAACTAGGACCCTGCAAGTCCTTACAGCCCCAGATGCCACCAGTCATCTGACACCCAGAGCCTGGGCCAATGACTTCGTTTTCCCCATGGAAAATGGCCTCCATTTCTGGCCACTCGCCCTGACCAAGAGGGTGGTGCCCAGCAAGAAATTTGCAAGCTTTGCTGGATTGCTCCAAATCTAAAGCTACCACTTGTTGTTGTTCTATTTCTCTAGAGTCCCATCATGCTGTTCTCAGATTGCTAAAGTCCATACCTCCTCGGTGTGTTCTTATGGCTGCAGATCTTCACAGCACAGACGCTTTCTTCTGCATGCTGTTCTTTCCCAGTTCAGGGCTCCTTCAAGGCTCTCCCTGAATGGCTACGCCGCCCCCTTTTATCCCAGTTCTCTTCAATGCTCACAGCTGCAGCCCATCAAGGACAACCAGGACCTGTGGGACAGATATTCAAATAGAATCCATTTCCTCTACTCTAGCCAGTAAGTACTACCCTACAAGTCCTCAGAACCCCAAAGGCCACCTTTCATCTGACACCCAGACCCTGGGGAAAGGACTTCTTTTTCCCATGGCAAATGGCCTCCCTTGGCAGCCACTCACCCTGGCAGAAAGTGGGAGCCTAGCTAGAATGATGCAATCGTTGCTGGATTTTTCCAAAAGAAAAGCTGGCAGCAACTAGGGCCCTGGAAGTACTTAGAGCCTCAAACGCCACCTTGAACATATTCCTGAGACCCTGGGGAAAGGACTTCGTTTTTCCCATGGAAAATGGCCTTCATTTCTGGCCACTTGGCCTGGCAGGCAGGGCAGTGCCAAGCCAGGAATCTACAAACTCTGCTGGATCCTTCCAGAACGAAAGCTGCCAGCAACTAGGACCCTGCAAGTCCTTAGAGCCCCAGATGCCACCAGTCATCTGACACCCAGAGCCTGGGCCAATGACTTCGTTTTCCCCATGGAAAATGGCCTCCATTTCTGGCCACTCGCCCTGACCAAGAGGGTGGTGCCCAGCAAGAAATTTGCAAGCTTTGCTGGATTGCTCCAAATCGAAAGCTGCCACTTGTTGTTGTTCTATTTCTCTAGAGTCCCATCATGCTGTTCTCAGATTGCTAAAGTCCATACCTCCTCGGTGTGTTCTTATGGCTGCAGATCTTCACAGCACAGACGCTTTCTTCTGCATGCTGTTCTTTCCCAGTTCAGGGCTCCTTCAAGGCTCTCCCTGAATGGCTACGCCGCCCCCTTTTATCCCAGTTCTCTTCAATGCTCACAGCTGCAGCCCATCAAGGACAACCAGGACCTGTGGGACAGATATTCAAATAGAATCCATTTCCTCTACTCTAGCCAGTAAGTACTACCCTACAAGTCCTCAGAACCCCAAAGGCCACCTTTCATCTGACACCCAGACCCTGGGGAAAGGACTTCTTTTTCCCATGGCAAATGGCCTCCCTTGGCAGCCACTCACCCTGGCAGAAAGTGGGAGCCTAGCTAGAATGATGCAATCGTTGCTGGATTTTTCCAAAAGAAAAGCTGGCAGCAACTAGGGCCCTGGAAGTACTTAGAGCCTCAAACGCCACCTTGAACATATTCCTGAGACCCTGGGGAAAGGACTTCGTTTTTCCCATGGGAAATGGCCTTCATTTGTGGCCACTTGGCCTGGCAGGCAGGGCAGTGCCAAGCCAGGAATCTACAAACTCTGCTGGATCCTTCCAGAACGAAAGCTGCCAGCAACTAGGACCCTGCAAGTCCTTAGAGCCCCAGATGCCACCAGTCATCTGACACCCAGAGCCTGGGCCAATGACTTCGTTTTCCCCATGGAAAATGGCCTCCATTTCTGGCCACTCGCCCTGACCAAGAGGGTGGTGCCCAGCAAGAAATTTGCAAGCTTTGCTGGATTGCTCCAAATCGAAAGCTGCCACTTGTTGTTGTTTTATTTCTCTAGAGTCCCATAATGCTGTTCTCAGATTGCTAAAGTCCATACCTCCTCGGTGTGTTCTTATGGCTGCAGATCTTCACAGCACAGACGCTTTCTTCTGCATGCTGTTCTTTCCCAGTTCAGGGCTCCTTCAAGGCTCTCCCTGAATGGCTACGCCGCCCCCTTTTATCCCAGTTCTCTTCAATGCTCACAGCTGCAGCCCATCAAGGACAACCAGGACCTGTGGGGCAAAGCCTCTAGACAGATATTCAAATAGAATCCATTTCCTCTACTCTAGCCAGTAAGTACTACCCTACAAGTCCTCAGAACCCCAAAGGCCACCTTTCATCTGACACCCAGACCCTGGGGAAAGGACTTCTTTTTCCCATGGCAAATGGCCTCCCTTGGCAGCCACTCACCCTGGCAGAAAGTGGGAGCCTAGCTAGAATGATGCAATCGTTGCTGGATTTTTCCAAAAGAAAAGCTGGCAGCAACTAGGGCCCTGGAAGTACTTAGAGCCTCAAACGCCACCTTGAACATATTCCTGAGACCCTGGGGAAAGGACTTCGTTTTTCCCATGGGAAATGGCCTTCATTTGTGGCCACTTGGCCTGGCAGGCAGGGCAGTGCCAAGCCAGGAATCTACAAACTATGCTGGATCCTTCCAGAACGAAAGCTGCCAGCAACTAGGACCCTGCAAGTCCTTAGAGCCCCAGACGCCACCTTTCATCTGACACCCAGAGCCTGGGCCAATGACTTCGTTTTCCCCATGGAAAATGGCCTCCATTTCTGGCCTCTCACCCTGACCAAGAGGGTGGTGCCCAGCAAGAAATTTGCAAGCTTTGCTGGATTGCTCCAAATCTAAAGCTACCACTTGTTGTTGTTCTATTTCTCTAGAGTCCCATCATGCTGTTCTCAGATTGCTAAAGTCCATACCTCCTCGGTGTGTTCTTATGGCTGCAGATCTTCACAGCACAGACGCTTTCTTCTGCATGCTGTTCTTTCCCAGTTCAGGGCTCCTTCAAGGCTCTCCCTGAATGGCTACGCCGCCCCCTTTTATCCCAGTTCTCTTCAATGCTCACAGCTGCAGCCCATCAAGGACAACCAGGACCTGTGGGACAGATATTCAAATAGAATCCATTTCCTCTACTCTAGCCAGTAAGTACTACCCTACAAGTCCTCAGAACCCCAAAGGCCACCTTTCATCTGACACCCAGACCCTGGGGAAAGGACTTCTTTTTCCCATGGCAAATGGCCTCCCTTGGCAGCCACTCACCCTGGCAGAAAGTGGGAGCCTAGCTAGAATGATGCAATCGTTGCTGGATTTTTCCAAAAGAAAAGCTGGCAGCAACTAGGGCCCTGGAAGTACTTAGAGCCTCAAACGCCACCTTGAACATATTCCTGAGACCCTGGGGAAAGGACTTCGTTTTTCCCATGGAAAATGGCCTTCATTTGTGGCCACTTGGCCTGGCAGGCAGGGCAGTGCCAAGCCAGGAATCTACAAACTCTGCTGGATCCTTCCAGAACGAAAGCTGCCAGCAACTAGGACCCTGCAAGTCCTTACAGCCCCAGATGCCACCAGTCATCTGACACCCAGAGCCTGGGCCAATGACTTCGTTTTCCCCATGGAAAATGGCCTCCATTTCTGGCCACTCGCCCTGACCAAGAGGGTGGTGCCCAGCAAGAAATTTGCAAGCTTTGCTGGATTGCTCCAAATCTAAAGCTACCACTTGTTGTTGTTCTATTTCTCTAGAGTCCCATCATGCTGTTCTCAGATTGCTAAAGTCCATACCTCCTCGGTGTGTTCTTATGGCTGCAGATCTTCACAGCACAGACGCTTTCTTCTGCATGCTGTTCTTTCCCAGTTCAGGGCTCCTTCAAGGCTCTCCCTGAATGGCTACGCCGCCCCCTTTTATCCCAGTTCTCTTCAATGCTCACAGCTGCAGCCCATCAAGGACAACCAGGACCTGTGGGACAGATATTCAAATAGAATCCATTTCCTCTACTCTAGCCAGTAAGTACTACCCTACAAGTCCTCAGAACCCCAAAGGCCACCTTTCATCTGACACCCAGACCCTGGGGAAAGGACTTCTTTTTCCCATGGCAAATGGCCTCCCTTGGCAGCCACTCACCCTGGCAGAAAGTGGGAGCCTAGCTAGAATGATGCAATCGTTGCTGGATTTTTCCAAAAGAAAAGCTGGCAGCAACTAGGGCCCTGGAAGTACTTAGAGCCTCAAACGCCACCTTGAACATATTCCTGAGACCCTGGGGAAAGGACTTCGTTTTTCCCATGGAAAATGGCCTTCATTTGTGGCCACTTGGCCTGGCAGGCAGGGCAGTGCCAAGCCAGGAATCTACAAACTGTGCTGGATCCTTCCAGAACGAAAGCTGCCAGCAACTAGGACCCTGCAAGTCCTTAGAGCCCCAGATGCCACCAGTCATCTGACACCCAGAGCCTGGGCCAATGACTTCGTTTTCCCCATGGAAAATGGCCTCCATTTCTGGCCACTCGCCCTGACCAAGAGGGTGGTGTCCAGCAAGAAATTTGCAAGCTTTGCTGGATTGCTCCAAATCGAAAGCTGCCACTTGTTGTTGTTCTATTTCTCTAGAGTCCCATAATGCTGTTCTCAGATTGCTAAAGTCCATACCTCCTCGGTGTGTTCTTATGGCTGCAGATCTTCACAGCACAGACGCTTTCTTCTGCATGCTGTTCTTTCCCAGTTCAGGGCTCCTTCAAGGCTCTCCCTGAATGGCTACGCCGCCCCCTTTTATCCCAGTTCTCTTCAATGCTCACAGCTGCAGCCCATCAAGGACAACCAGGACCTGTGGGGCAAAGCCTCTAGACAGATATTCAAATAGAATCCATTTCCTCTACTCTAGCCAGTAAGTACTACCCTACAAGTCCTCAGAACCCCAAAGGCCACCTTTCATCTGACACCCAGACCCTGGGGAAAGGACTTCTTTTTCCCATGGCAAATGGCCTCCCTTGGCAGCCACTCACCCTGGCAGAAAGTGGGAGCCTAGCTAGAATGATGCAATCGTTGCTGGATTTTTCCAAAAGAAAAGCTGGCAGCAACTAGGGCCCTGGAAGTACTTAGAGCCTCAAACGCCACCTTGAACATATTCCTGAGACCCTGGGGAAAGGACTTCGTTTTTCCCATGGGAAATGGCCTTCATTTGTGGCCACTTGGCCTGGCAGGCAGGGCAGTGCCAAGCCAGGAATCTACAAACTCTGCTGGATCCTTCCAGAACGAAAGCTGCCAGCAACTAGGACCCTGCAAGTCCTTAGAGCCCCAGATGCCACCAGTCATCTGACACCCAGAGCCTGGGCCAATGACTTCGTTTTCCCCATGGAAAATGGCCTCCATTTCTGGCCACTCGCCCTGACCAAGAGGGTGGTGCCCAGCAAGAAATTTGCAAGCTTTGCTGGATTGCTCCAAATCGAAAGCTGCCACTTGTTGTTGTTCTATTTCTCTAGAGTCCCATCATGCTGTTCTCAGATTGCTAAAGTCCATACCTCCTCGGTGTGTTCTTATGGCTGCAGATCTTCACAGCACAGACGCTTTCTTCTGCATGCTGTTCTTTCCCAGTTCAGGGCTCCTTCAAGGCTCTCCCTGAATGGCTACGCCGCCCCCTTTTATCCCAGTTCTCTTCAATGCTCACAGCTGCAGCCCATCAAGGACAACCAGGACCTGTGGGACAGATATTCAAATAGAATCCATTTCCTCTACTCTAGCCAGTAAGTACTACCCTACAAGTCCTCAGAACCCCAAAGGCCACCTTTCATCTGACACCCAGACCCTGGGGAAAGGACTTCTTTTTCCCATGGCAAATGGCCTCCCTTGGCAGCCACTCACCCTGGCAGAAAGTGGGAGCCTAGCTAGAATGATGCAATCGTTGCTGGATTTTTCCAAAAGAAAAGCTGGCAGCAACTAGGGCCCTGGAAGTACTTAGAGCCTCAAACGCCACCTTGAACATATTACTGAGACCCTGGGGAAAGGACTTCGTTTTTCCCATGGAAAATGGCCTTCATTTCTGGCCACTCTGCCTGGCAGGCAGGGCAGTGCCAAGCCAGGAATCTACAAACTGTGCTGGATCCTTCCAGAACGAAAGCTGCCAGCAACTAGGACCCTGCAAGTCCTTACAGCCCCAGATGCCACCAGTCATCTGACACCCAGAGCCTGGGCCAATGACTTCGTTTTCCCCATGGAAAATGGCCTCCATTTCTGGCCACTCGCCCTGACCAAGAGGGTGGTGCCCAGCAAGAAATTTGCAAGCTTTGCTGGATTGCTCCAAATCTAAAGCTACCACTTGTTGTTCTTCTATTTCTCTAGAGTCCCATCATGCTGTTCTCAGATTGCTAAAGTCCATACCTCCTCGGTGTGTTCTTATGGCTGCAGATCTTCACAGCACAGACGCTTTCTTCTGCATGCTGTTCTTTCCCAGTTCAGGGCTCCTTCAAGGCTCTCCCTGAATGGCTAAGCCGCCCCCTTTTATCCCAGTTCTCTTCAATGCTCACAGCTGCAGCCCATCAAGGACAACCAGGACCTGTGGGACAGATATTCAAATAGAATCCATTTCCTCTACTCTAGCCAGTAAGTACTACCCTACAAGTCCTCAGAACCCCAAAGGCCACCTTTCATCTGACACCCAGACCCTGGGGAAAGGACTTCTTTTTCCCATGGCAAATGGCCTCCCTTGGCAGCCACTCACCCTGGCAGAAAGTGGGAGCCTAGCTAGAATGATGCAATCGTTGCTGGATTTTTCCAAAAGAAAAGCTGCCAGCAACTAGGGCCCTGGAAGTACTTAGAGCCTCAAACGCCACCTTGAACATATTACTGAGACCCTGGGGAAAGGACTTCTTTTTCCCATGGAAAATGGCCTTCATTTGTGGCCACTTGGCCTGGCAGGCAGGGCAGTGCCAAGCCAGGAATCTACAAACTCTGCTGGATCCTTCCAGAACGAAAGCTGCCAGCAACTAGGACCCTGCAAGTCCTTAGAGCCCCAGATGCCACCAGTCATCTGACACCCAGAGCCTGGGCCAATGACTTTGTTTTCCCCATGGAAAATTGCCTCCATTTCTGGCCACTCGCCCTGACCAAGAGGGTGGTGCCCAGCAAGAAATTTGCAAGCTTTGCTGGATTGCTCCAAATCTAAAGCTGCCACTTGTTGTTGTTCTATTTCTCTAGAGTCCCATCATGCTGTTCTCAGATTGCTAAAGTCCATACCTCCTCGGTGTGTTCTTATGGCTGCAGATCTTCACAGCACAGACGCTTTCTTCTGCATGCTGTTCTTTCCCAGTTCAGGGCTCCTTCAAGGCTCTCCCTGAATGGCTACGCCGCCCCCTTTTATCCCAGTTCTCTTCAATGCTCACAGCTGCAGCCCATCAAGGACAACCAGGACCTGTGGGACAGATATTCAAATAGAATCCATTTCCTCTACTCTAGCCAGTAAGTACTACCCTACAAGTCCTCAGAACCCCAAAGGCCACCTTTCATCTGACACCCAGACCCTGGGGAAAGGACTTCTTTTTCCCATGGCAAATGGCCTCCCTTGGCAGCCACTCACCCTGGCAGAAAGTGGGAGCCTAGCTAGAATGATGCAATCGTTGCTGGATTTTTCCAAAAGAAAAGCTGGCAGCAACTAGGGCCCTGGAAGTACTTAGAGCCTCAAACGCCACCTTGAACATATTCCTGAGACCCTGGGGAAAGGACTTCGTTTTTCCCATGGAAAATGGCCTTCATTTCTGGCCACTTGGCCTGGCAGGCAGGGCAGTGCCAAGCCAGGAATCTACAAACTGTGCTGGATCCTTCCAGAACGAAAGCTGCCAGCAACTAGGACCCTGCAAGTCCTTAGAGCCCCAGATGCCACCTGTCATCTGACACCCAGAGCCTGGGCCAATGACTTCGTTTTCCCCATGGAAAATGGCCTCCATTTCTGGCCACTCGCCCTGACCAAGAGGGTGGTGCCCAGCAAGAAATTTGCAAGCTTTGCTGGATTGCTCCAAATCGAAAGCTGCCACTTGTTGTTGTTTTATTTCTCTAGAGTCCCATAATGCTGTTCTCAGATTGCTAAAGTCCATACCTCCTCGGTGTGTTCTTATGGCTGCAGATCTTCACAGCACAGACGCTTTCTTCTGCATGCTGTTCTTTCCCAGTTCAGGGCTCCTTCAAGGCTCTCCCTGAATGGCTACGCCGCCCCCTTTTATCCCAGTTCTCTTCAATGCTCACAGCTGCAGCCCATCAAGGACAACCAGGACCTGTGGGGCAAAGCCTCTAGACAGATATTCAAATAGAATCCATTTCCTCTACTCTAGCCAGTAAGTACTACCCTACAAGTCCTCAGAACCCCAAAGGCCACCTTTCATCTGACACCCAGACCCTGGGGAAAGGACTTCTTTTTCCCATGGCAAATGGCCTCCCTTGGCAGCCACTCACCCTGGCAGAAAGTGGGAGCCTAGCTAGAATGATGCAATCGTTGCTGGATTTTTCCAAAAGAAAAGCTGGCAGCAACTAGGGCCCTGGAAGTACTTAGAGCCTCAAACGCCACCTTGAACATATTCCTGAGACCCTGGGGAAAGGACTTCGTTTTTCCCATGGAAAATGGCCTTCATTTCTGGCCACTCTGCCTGGCAGGCAGGGCAGTGCCAAGCCAGGAATCTACAAACTGTGCTGGATCCTTCCAGAACGAAAGCTGCCAGCAACTAGGACCCTGCAAGTCCTTACAGCCCCAGATGCCACCAGTCATCTGACACCCAGAGCCTGGGCCAATGACTTCGTTTTCCCCATGGAAAATGGCCTCCATTTCTGGCCACTCGCCCTGACCAAGAGGGTGGTGCCCAGCAAGAAATTTGCAAGCTTTGCTGGATTGCTCCAAATCGAAAGCTACCACTTGTTGTTGTTCTATTTCTCTAGAGTCCCATCATGCTGTTCTCAGATTGCTAAAGTCCATACCTCCTCGGTGTGTTCTTATGGCTGCAGATCTTCACAGCACAGACGCTTTCTTCTGCATGCTGTTCTTTCCCAGTTCAGGGCTCCTTCAAGGCTCTCCCTGAATGGCTAAGCCGCCCCCTTTTATCCCAGTTCTCTTCAATGCTCACAGCTGCAGCCCATCAAGGACAACCAGGACCTGTGGGACAGATATTCAAATAGAATCCATTTCCTCTACTCTAGCCAGTAAGTACTACCCTACAAGTCCTCAGAACCCCAAAGGCCACCTTTCATCTGACACCCAGACCCTGGGGAAAGGACTTCTTTTTCCCATGGCAAATGGCCTCCCTTGGCAGCCACTCACCCTGGCAGAAAGTGGGAGCCTAGCTAGAATGATGCAATCGTTGCTGGATTTTTCCAAAAGAAAAGCTGGCAGCAACTAGGGCCCTGGAAGTACTTAGAGCCTCAAACGCCACCTTGAACATATTCCTGAGACCCTGGGGAAAGGACTTCGTTTTTCCCATGGGAAATGGCCTTCATTTGTGGCCACTTGGCCTGGCAGGCAGGGCAGTGCCAAGCCAGGAATCTACAAACTCTGCTGGATCCTTCCAGAACGAAAGCTGCCAGCAACTAGGACCCTGCAAGTCCTTAGAGCCCCAGATGCCACCAGTCATCTGACACCCAGAGCCTGGGCCAATGACTTCGTTTTCCCCATGGAAAATGGCCTCCATTTCTGGCCACTCACCCTGACCAAGAGGGTGGTGCCCAGCAAGAAATTTGCAAGCTTTGCTGGATTGCTCCAAATCGAAAGCTGCCACTTGTTGTTGTTCTATTTCTCTAGAGTCCCATCATGCTGTTCTCAGATTGCTAAAGTCCATACCTCCTCGGTGTGTTCTTATGGCTGCAGATCTTCACAGCACAGACGCTTTCTTCTGCATGCTGTTCTTTCCCAGTTCAGGGCTCCTTCAAGGCTCTCCCTGAATGGCTACGCCGCCCCCTTTTATCCCAGTTCTCTTCAATGCTCACAGCTGCAGCCCATCAAGGACAACCAGGACCTGTGGGACAGATATTCAAATAGAATCCATTTCCTCTACTCTAGCCAGTAAGTACTACCCTACAAGTCCTCAGAACCCCAAAGGCCACCTTTCATCTGACACCCAGACCCTGGGGAAAGGACTTCTTTTTCCCATGGCAAATGGCCTCCCTTGGCAGCCACTCACCCTGGCAGAAAGTGGGAGCCTAGCTAGAATGATGCAATCGTTGCTGGATTTTTCCAAAAGAAAAGCTGGCAGCAACTAGGGCCCTGGAAGTACTTAGAGCCTCAAACGCCACCTTGAACATATTACTGAGACCCTGGGGAAAGGACTTCGTTTTTCCCATGGAAAATGGCCTTCATTTCTGGCCACTCTGCCTGGCAGGCAGGGCAGTGCCAAGCCAGGAATCTACAAACTGTGCTGGATCCTTCCAGAACGAAAGCTGCCAGCAACTAGGACCCTGCAAGTCCTTACAGCCCCAGATGCCACCAGTCATCTGACACCCAGAGCCTGGGCCAATGACTTCGTTTTCCCCATGGAAAATGGCCTCCATTTCTGGCCACTCGCCCTGACCAAGAGGGTGGTGCCCAGCAAGAAATTTGCAAGCTTTGCTGGATTGCTCCAAATCTAAAGCTGCCACTTGTTGTTGTTCTATTTCTCTAGAGTCCCATCATGCTGTTCTCAGATTGCTAAAGTCCATACCTCCTCGGTGTGTTCTTATGGCTGCAGATCTTCACAGCACAGACGCTTTCTTCTGCATGCTGTTCTTTCCCAGTTCAGGGCTCCTTCAAGGCTCTCCCTGAATGGCTAAGCCGCCCCCTTTTATCCCAGTTCTCTTCAATGCTCACAGCTGCAGCCCATCAAGGACAACCAGGACCTGTGGGACAGATATTCAAATAGAATCCATTTCCTCTACTCTAGCCAGTAAGTACTACCCTACAAGTCCTCAGAACCCCAAAGGCCACCTTTCATCTGACACCCAGACCCTGGGGAAAGGACTTCTTTTTCCCATGGCAAATGGCCTCCCTTGGCAGCCACTCACCCTGGCAGAAAGTGGGAGCCTAGCTAGAATGATGCAATCGTTGCTGGATTTTTCCAAAAGAAAAGCTGCCAGCAACTAGGGCCCTGGAAGTACTTAGAGCCTCAAACGCCACCTTGAACATATTACTGAGACCCTGGGGAAAGGACTTCTTTTTCCCATGGAAAATGGCCTTCATTTGTGGCCACTTGGCCTGGCAGGCAGGGCAGTGCCAAGCCAGGAATCTACAAACTCTGCTGGATCCTTCCAGAACGAAAGCTGCCAGCAACTAGGACCCTGCAAGTCCTTAGAGCCCCAGATGCCACCAGTCATCTGACACCCAGAGCCTGGGCCAATGACTTTGTTTTCCCCATGGAAAATGGCCTCCATTTCTGGCCACTCGCCCTGACCAAGAGGGTGGTGCCCAGCAAGAAATTTGCAAGCTTTGCTGGATTGCTCCAAATCTAAAGCTGCCACTTGTTGTTGTTCTATTTCTCTAGAGTCCCATCATGCTGTTCTCAGATTGCTAAAGTCCATACCTCCTCGGTGTGTTCTTATGGCTGCAGATCTTCACAGCACAGACGCTTTCTTCTGCATGCTGTTCTTTCCCAGTTCAGGGCTCCTTCAAGGCTCTCCCTGAATGGCTACGCCGCCCCCTTTTATCCCAGTTCTCTTCAATGCTCACAGCTGCAGCCCATCAAGGACAACCAGGACCTGTGGGACAGATATTCAAATAGAATCCATTTCCTCTACTCTAGCCAGTAAGTACTACCCTACAAGTCCTCAGAACCCCAAAGGCCACCTTTCATCTGACACCCAGACCCTGGGGAAAGGACTTCTTTTTCCCATGGCAAATGGCCTCCCTTGGCAGCCACTCACCCTGGCAGAAAGTGGGAGCCTAGCTAGAATGATGCAATCGTTGCTGGATTTTTCCAAAAGAAAAGCTGGCAGCAACTAGGGCCCTGGAAGTACTTAGAGCCTCAAACGCCACCTTGAACATATTCCTGAGACCCTGGGGAAAGGACTTCGTTTTTCCCATGGGAAATGGCCTTCATTTGTGGCCACTTGGCCTGGCAGGCAGGGCAGTGCCAAGCCAGGAATCTACAAACTGTGCTGGATCCTTCCAGAACGAAAGCTGCCAGCAACTAGGACCCTGCAAGTCCTTAGAGCCCCAGATGCCACCTGTCATCTGACACCCAGAGCCTGGGCCAATGACTTCGTTTTCCCCATGGAAAATGGCCTCCATTTCTGGCCACTCGCCCTGACCAAGAGGGTGGTGCCCAGCAAGAAATTTGCAAGCTTTGCTGGATTGCTCCAAATCGAAAGCTGCCACTTGTTGTTGTTTTATTTCTCTAGAGTCCCATAATGCTGTTCTCAGATTGCTAAAGTCCATACCTCCTCGGTGTGTTCTTATGGCTGCAGATCTTCACAGCACAGACGCTTTCTTCTGCATGCTGTTCTTTCCCAGTTCAGGGCTCCTTCAAGGCTCTCCCTGAATGGCTACGCCGCCCCCTTTTATCCCAGTTCTCTTCAATGCTCACAGCTGCAGCCCATCAAGGACAACCAGGACCTGTGGGGCAAAGCCTCTAGACAGATATTCAAATAGAATCCATTTCCTCTACTCTAGCCAGTAAGTACTACCCTACAAGTCCTCAGAACCCCAAAGGCCACCTTTCATCTGACACCCAGACCCTGGGGAAAGGACTTCTTTTTCCCATGGCAAATGGCCTCCCTTGGCAGCCACTCACCCTGGCAGAAAGTGGGAGCCTAGCTAGAATGATGCAATCGTTGCTGGATTTTTCCAAAAGAAAAGCTGGCAGCAACTAGGGCCCTGGAAGTACTTAGAGCCTCAAACGCCACCTTGAACATATTCCTGAGACCCTGGGGAAAGGACTTCGTTTTTCCCATGGAAAATGGCCTTCATTTCTGGCCACTCTGCCTGGCAGGCAGGGCAGTGCCAAGCCAGGAATCTACAAACTGTGCTGGATCCTTCCAGAACGAAAGCTGCCAGCAACTAGGACCCTGCAAGTCCTTACAGCCCCAGATGCCACCAGTCATCTGACACCCAGAGCCTGGGCCAATGACTTCGTTTTCCCCATGGAAAATGGCCTCCATTTCTGGCCACTCGCCCTGACCAAGAGGGTGGTGCCCAGCAAGAAATTTGCAAGCTTTGCTGGATTGCTCCAAATCGAAAGCTACCACTTGTTGTTGTTCTATTTCTCTAGAGTCCCATCATGCTGTTCTCAGATTGCTAAAGTCCATACCTCCTCGGTGTGTTCTTATGGCTGCAGATCTTCACAGCACAGACGCTTTCTTCTGCATGCTGTTCTTTCCCAGTTCAGGGCTCCTTCAAGGCTCTCCCTGAATGGCTAAGCCGCCCCCTTTTATCCCAGTTCTCTTCAATGCTCACAGCTGCAGCCCATCAAGGACAACCAGGACCTGTGGGACAGATATTCAAATAGAATCCATTTCCTCTACTCTAGCCAGTAAGTACTACCCTACAAGTCCTCAGAACCCCAAAGGCCACCTTTCATCTGACACCCAGACCCTGGGGAAAGGACTTCTTTTTCCCATGGCAAATGGCCTCCCTTGGCAGCCACTCACCCTGGCAGAAAGTGGGAGCCTAGCTAGAATGATGCAATCGTTGCTGGATTTTTCCAAAAGAAAAGCTGGCAGCAACTAGGGCCCTGGAAGTACTTAGAGCCTCAAACGCCACCTTGAACATATTACTGAGACCCTGGGGAAAGGACTTCTTTTTCCCATGGAAAATGGCCTTCATTTGTGGCCACTTGGCCTGGCAGGCAGGGCAGTGCCAAGCCAGGAATCTACAAACTCTGCTGGATCCTTCCAGAACGAAAGCTGCCAGCAACTAGGACCCTGCAAGTCCTTAGAGCCCCAGATGCCACCAGTCATCTGACACCCAGAGCCTGGGCCAATGACTTTGTTTTCCCCATGGAAAATTGCCTCCATTTCTGGCCACTCGCCCTGACCAAGAGGGTGGTGCCCAGCAAGAAATTTGCAAGCTTTGCTGGATTGCTCCAAATCTAAAGCTGCCACTTGTTGTTGTTCTATTTCTCTAGAGTCCCATCATGCTGTTCTCAGATTGCTAAAGTCCATACCTCCTCGGTGTGTTCTTATGGCTGCAGATCTTCACAGCACAGACGCTTTCTTCTGCATGCTGTTCTTTCCCAGTTCAGGGCTCCTTCAAGGCTCTCCCTGAATGGCTACGCCGCCCCCTTTTATCCCAGTTCTCTTCAATGCTCACAGCTGCAGCCCATCAAGGACAACCAGGACCTGTGGGACAGATATTCAAATAGAATCCATTTCCTCTACTCTAGCCAGTAAGTACTACCCTACAAGTCCTCAGAACCCCAAAGGCCACCTTTCATCTGACACCCAGACCCTGGGGAAAGGACTTCTTTTTCCCATGGCAAATGGCCTCCCTTGGCAGCCACTCACCCTGGCAGAAAGTGGGAGCCTAGCTAGAATGATGCAATCGTTGCTGGATTTTTCCAAAAGAAAAGCTGGCAGCAACTAGGGCCCTGGAAGTACTTAGAGCCTCAAACGCCACCTTGAACATATTCCTGAGACCCTGGGGAAAGGACTTCGTTTTTCCCATGGAAAATGGCCTTCATTTGTGGCCACTTGGCCTGGCAGGCAGGGCAGTGCCAAGCCAGGAATCTACAAACTCTGCTGGATCCTTCCAGAACGAAAGCTGCCAGCAACTAGGACCCTGCAAGTCCTTAGAGCCCCAGATGCCACCAGTCATCTGACACCCAGAGCCTGGGCCAATGACTTCGTTTTCCCCATGGAAAATGGCCTCCATTTCTGGCCACTCGCCCTGACCAAGAGGGTGGTGCCCAGCAAGAAATTTGCAAGCTTTGCTGGATTGCTCCAAATCGAAAGCTGCCACTTGTTGTTGTTCTATTTCTCTAGAGTCCCATCATGCTGTTCTCAGATTGCTAAAGTCCATACCTCCTCGGTGTGTTCTTATGGCTGCAGATCTTCACAGCACAGACGCTTTCTTCTGCATGCTGTTCTTTCCCAGTTCAGGGCTCCTTCAAGGCTCTCCCTGAATGGCTACGCCGCCCCCTTTTATCCCAGTTCTCTTCAATGCTCACAGCTGCAGCCCATCAAGGACAACCAGGACCTGTGGGACAGATATTCAAATAGAATCCATTTCCTCTACTCTAGCCAGTAAGTACTACCCTACAAGTCCTCAGAACCCCAAAGGCCACCTTTCATCTGACACCCAGACCCTGGGGAAAGGACTTCTTTTTCCCATGGCAAATGGCCTCCCTTGGCAGCCACTCACCCTGGCAGAAAGTGGGAGCCTAGCTAGAATGATGCAATCGTTGCTGGATTTTTCCAAAAGAAAAGCTGCCAGCAACTAGGGCCCTGGAAGTACTTAGAGCCTCAAACGCCACCTTGAACATATTCCTGAGACCCTGGGGAAAGGACTTCGTTTTTCCCATGGAAAATGGCCTTCATTTCTGGCCACTTGGCCTGGCAGGCAGGGCAGTGCCAAGCCAGGAATCTACAAACTCTGCTGGATCCTTCCAGAACGAAAGCTGCCAGCAACTAGGACCCTGCAAGTCCTTAGAGCCCCAGATGCCACCAGTCATCTGACACCCAGAGCCTGGGCCAATGACTTTGTTTTCCCCATGGAAAATGGCCTCCATTTCTGGCCACTCGCCCTGACCAAGAGGGTGGTGCCCAGCAAGAAATTTGCAAGCTTTGCTGGATTGCTCCAAATCGAAAGCTGCCACTTGTTGTTGTTCTATTTCTCTAGAGTCCCATCATGCTGTTCTCAGATTGCTAAAGTCCATACCTCCTCGGTGTGTTCTTATGGCTGCAGATCTTCACAGCACAGACGCTTTCTTCTGCATGCTGTTCTTTCCCAGTTCAGGGCTCCTTCAAGGCTCTCCCTGAATGGCTACGCCGCCCCCTTTTATCCCAGTTCTCTTCAATGCTCACAGCTGCAGCCCATCAAGGACAACCAGGACCTGTGGGACAGATATTCAAATAGAATCCATTTCCTCTACTCTAGCCAGTAAGTACTACCCTACAAGTCCTCAGAACCCCAAAGGCCACCTTTCATCTGACACCCAGACCCTGGGGAAAGGACTTCTTTTTCCCATGGCAAATGGCCTCCCTTGGCAGCCACTCACCCTGGCAGAAAGTGGGAGCCTAGCTAGAATGATGCAATCGTTGCTGGATTTTTCCAAAAGAAAAGCTGGCAGCAACTAGGGCCCTGGAAGTACTTAGAGCCTCAAACGCCACCTTGAACATATTCCTGAGACCCTGGGGAAAGGACTTCGTTTTTCCCATGGGAAATGGCCTTCATTTGTGGCCACTTGGCCTGGCAGGCAGGGCAGTGCCAAGCCAGGAATCTACAAACTCTGCTGGATCCTTCCAGAACGAAAGCTGCCAGCAACTAGGACCCTGCAAGTCCTTACAGCCCCAGATGCCACCAGTCATCTGACACCCAGAGCCTGGGCCAATGACTTCGTTTTCCCCATGGAAAATGGCCTCCATTTCTGGCCACTCGCCCTGACCAAGAGGGTGGTGCCCAGCAAGAAATTTGCAAGCTTTGCTGGATTGCTCCAAATCGAAAGCTGCCACTTGTTGTTGTTCTATTTCTCTAGAGTCCCATCATGCTGTTCTCAGATTGCTAAAGTCCATACCTCCTCGGTGTGTTCTTATGGCTGCAGATCTTCACAGCACAGACGCTTTCTTCTGCATGCTGTTCTTTCCCAGTTCAGGGCTCCTTCAAGGCTCTCCCTGAATGGCTACGCCGCCCCCTTTTATCCCAGTTCTCTTCAATGCTCACAGCTGCAGCCCATCAAGGACAACCAGGACCTGTGGGACAGATATTCAAATAGAATCCATTTCCTCTACTCTAGCCAGTAAGTACTACCCTACAAGTCCTCAGAACCCCAAAGGCCACCTTTCATCTGACACCCAGACCCTGGGGAAAGGACTTCTTTTTCCCATGGCAAATGGCCTCCCTTGGCAGCCACTCACCCTGGCAGAAAGTGGGAGCCTAGCTAGAATGATGCAATCGTTGCTGGATTTTTCCAAAAGAAAAGCTGGCAGCAACTAGGGCCCTGGAAGTACTTAGAGCCTCAAACGCCACCTTGAACATATTCCTGAGACCCTGGGGAAAGGACTTCGTTTTTCCCATGGAAAATGGCCTTCATTTGTGGCCACTTGGCCTGGCAGGCAGGGCAGTGCCAAGCCAGGAATCTACAAACTGTGCTGGATCCTTCCAGAACGAAAGCTGCCAGCAACTAGGACCCTGCAAGTCCTTAGAGCCCCAGATGCCACCAGTCATCTGACACCCAGAGCCTGGGCCAATGACTTCGTTTTCCCCATGGAAAGTGGCCTCCATTTCTGGCCACTCGCCCTGACCAAGAGGGTGGTGCCCAGCAAGAAATTTGCAAGCTTTGCTGGATTGCTCCAAATCGAAAGCTACCACTTGTTGTTGTTCTATTTCTCTAGAGTCCCATCATGCTGTTCTCAGATTGCTAAAGTCCATACCTCCTCGGTGTGTTCTTATGGCTGCAGATCTTCACAGCACAGACGCTTTCTTCTGCATGCTGTTCTTTCCCAGTTCAGGGCTCCTTCAAGGCTCTCCCTGAATGGCTACGCCGCCCCCTTTTATCCCAGTTCTCTTCAATGCTCACAGCTGCAGCCCATCAAGGACAACCAGGACCTGTGGGACAGATATTCAAATAGAATCCATTTCCTCTACTCTAGCCAGTAAGTACTACCCTACAAGTCCTCAGAACCCCAAAGGCCACCTTTCATCTGACACCCAGACCCTGGGGAAAGGACTTCTTTTTCCCATGGCAAATGGCCTCCCTTGGCAGCCACTCACCCTGGCAGAAAGTGGGAGCCTAGCTAGAATGATGCAATCGTTGCTGGATTTTTCCAAAAGAAAAGCTGCCAGCAACTAGGGCCCTGGAAGTACTTAGAGCCTCAAACGCCACCTTGAACATATTCCTGAGACCCTGGGGAAAGGACTTCGTTTTTCCCATGGAAAATGGCCTTCATTTGTGGCCACTTGGCCTGGCAGGCAGGGCAGTGCCAAGCCAGGAATCTACAAACTCTGCTGGATCCTTCCAGAACGAAAGCTGCCAGCAACTAGGACCCTGCAAGTCCTTAGAGCCCCAGATGCCACCAGTCATCTGACACCCAGAGCCTGGGCCAATGACTTCGTTTTCCCCATGGAAAATGGCCTCCATTTCTGGCCACTCGCCCTGACCAAGAGGGTGGTGCCCAGCAAGAAATTTGCAAGCTTTGCTGGATTGCTCCAAATCGAAAGCTGCCACTTGTTGTTGTTCTATTTCTCTAGAGTCCCATCATGCTGTTCTCAGATTGCTAAAGTCCATACCTCCTCGGTGTGTTCTTATGGCTGCAGATCTTCACAGCACAGACGCTTTCTTCTGCATGCTGTTCTTTCCCAGTTCAGGGCTCCTTCAAGGCTCTCCCTGAATGGCTACGCCGCCCCCTTTTATCCCAGTTCTCTTCAATGCTCACAGCTGCAGCCCATCAAGGACAACCAGGACCTGTGGGACAGATATTCAAATAGAATCCATTTCCTCTACTCTAGCCAGTAAGTACTACCCTACAAGTCCTCAGAACCCCAAAGGCCACCTTTCATCTGACACCCAGACCCTGGGGAAAGGACTTCTTTTTCCCATGGCAAATGGCCTCCCTTGGCAGCCACTCACCCTGGCAGAAAGTGGGAGCCTAGCTAGAATGATGCAATCGTTGCTGGATTTTTCCAAAAGAAAAGCTGCCAGCAACTAGGGCCCTGGAAGTACTTAGAGCCTCAAACGCCACCTTGAACATATTCCTGAGACCCTGGGGAAAGGACTTCGTTTTTCCCATGGAAAATGGCCTTCATTTCTGGCCACTTGGCCTGGCAGGCAGGGCAGTGCCAAGCCAGGAATCTACAAACTCTGCTGGATCCTTCCAGAACGAAAGCTGCCAGCAACTAGGACCCTGCAAGTCCTTAGAGCCCCAGATGCCACCAGTCATCTGACACCCAGAGCCTGGGCCAATGACTTTGTTTTCCCCATGGAAAATGGCCTCCATTTCTGGCCACTCGCCCTGACCAAGAGGGTGGTGCCCAGCAAGAAATTTGCAAGCTTTGCTGGATTGCTCCAAATCGAAAGCTGCCACTTGTTGTTGTTCTATTTCTCTAGAGTCCCATCATGCTGTTCTCAGATTGCTAAAGTCCATACCTCCTCGGTGTGTTCTTATGGCTGCAGATCTTCACAGCACAGACGCTTTCTTCTGCATGCTGTTCTTTCCCAGTTCAGGGCTCCTTCAAGGCTCTCCCTGAATGGCTACGCCGCCCCCTTTTATCCCAGTTCTCTTCAATGCTCACAGCTGCAGCCCATCAAGGACAACCAGGACCTGTGGGACAGATATTCAAATAGAATCCATTTCCTCTACTCTAGCCAGTAAGTACTACCCTACAAGTCCTCAGAACCCCAAAGGCCACCTTTCATCTGACACCCAGACCCTGGGGAAAGGACTTCTTTTTCCCATGGCAAATGGCCTCCCTTGGCAGCCACTCACCCTGGCAGAAAGTGGGAGCCTAGCTAGAATGATGCAATCGTTGCTGGATTTTTCCAAAAGAAAAGCTGGCAGCAACTAGGGCCCTGGAAGTACTTAGAGCCTCAAACGCCACCTTGAACATATTCCTGAGACCCTGGGGAAAGGACTTCGTTTTTCCCATGGGAAATGGCCTTCATTTGTGGCCACTTGGCCTGGCAGGCAGGGCAGTGCCAAGCCAGGAATCTACAAACTCTGCTGGATCCTTCCAGAACGAAAGCTGCCAGCAACTAGGACCCTGCAAGTCCTTACAGCCCCAGATGCCACCAGTCATCTGACACCCAGAGCCTGGGCCAATGACTTCGTTTTCCCCATGGAAAATGGCCTCCATTTCTGGCCACTCGCCCTGACCAAGAGGGTGGTGCCCAGCAAGAAATTTGCAAGCTTTGCTGGATTGCTCCAAATCGAAAGCTGCCACTTGTTGTTGTTCTATTTCTCTAGAGTCCCATCATGCTGTTCTCAGATTGCTAAAGTCCATACCTCCTCGGTGTGTTCTTATGGCTGCAGATCTTCACAGCACAGACGCTTTCTTCTGCATGCTGTTCTTTCCCAGTTCAGGGCTCCTTCAAGGCTCTCCCTGAATGGCTACGCCGCCCCCTTTTATCCCAGTTCTCTTCAATGCTCACAGCTGCAGCCCATCAAGGACAACCAGGACCTGTGGGACAGATATTCAAATAGAATCCATTTCCTCTACTCTAGCCAGTAAGTACTACCCTACAAGTCCTCAGAACCCCAAAGGCCACCTTTCATCTGACACCCAGACCCTGGGGAAAGGACTTCTTTTTCCCATGGCAAATGGCCTCCCTTGGCAGCCACTCACCCTGGCAGAAAGTGGGAGCCTAGCTAGAATGATGCAATCGTTGCTGGATTTTTCCAAAAGAAAAGCTGGCAGCAACTAGGGCCCTGGAAGTACTTAGAGCCTCAAACGCCACCTTGAACATATTCCTGAGACCCTGGGGAAAGGACTTCGTTTTTCCCATGGAAAATGGCCTTCATTTGTGGCCACTTGGCCTGGCAGGCAGGGCAGTGCCAAGCCAGGAATCTACAAACTGTGCTGGATCCTTCCAGAACGAAAGCTGCCAGCAACTAGGACCCTGCAAGTCCTTAGAGCCCCAGATGCCACCAGTCATCTGACACCCAGAGCCTGGGCCAATGACTTCGTTTTCCCCATGGAAAGTGGCCTCCATTTCTGGCCACTCGCCCTGACCAAGAGGGTGGTGCCCAGCAAGAAATTTGCAAGCTTTGCTGGATTGCTCCAAATCGAAAGCTACCACTTGTTGTTGTTCTATTTCTCTAGAGTCCCATCATGCTGTTCTCAGATTGCTAAAGTCCATACCTCCTCGGTGTGTTCTTATGGCTGCAGATCTTCACAGCACAGACGCTTTCTTCTGCATGCTGTTCTTTCCCAGTTCAGGGCTCCTTCAAGGCTCTCCCTGAATGGCTACGCCGCCCCCTTTTATCCCAGTTCTCTTCAATGCTCACAGCTGCAGCCCATCAAGGACAACCAGGACCTGTGGGACAGATATTCAAATAGAATCCATTTCCTCTACTCTAGCCAGTAAGTACTACCCTACAAGTCCTCAGAACCCCAAAGGCCACCTTTCATCTGACACCCAGACCCTGGGGAAAGGACTTCTTTTTCCCATGGCAAATGGCCTCCCTTGGCAGCCACTCACCCTGGCAGAAAGTGGGAGCCTAGCTAGAATGATGCAATCGTTGCTGGATTTTTCCAAAAGAAAAGCTGCCAGCAACTAGGGCCCTGGAAGTACTTAGAGCCTCAAACGCCACCTTGAACATATTACTGAGACCCTGGGGAAAGGACTTCCTTTTTCCCATGGAAAATGGCCTTCATTTGTGGCCACTTGGCCTGGCAGGCAGGGCAGTGCCAAGCCAGGAATCTACAAACTCTGCTGGATCCTTCCAGAACGAAAGCTGCCAGCAACTAGGACCCTGCAAGTCCTTAGAGCCCCAGATGCCACCAGTCATCTGACACCCAGAGCCTGGGCCAATGACTTCGTTTTCCCCATGGAAAATGGCCTCCATTTCTGGCCACTCGCCCTGACCAAGAGGGTGGTGCCCAGCAAGAAATTTGCAAGCTTTGCTGGATTGCTCCAAATCGAAAGCTGCCACTTGTTGTTGTTCTATTTCTCTAGAGTCCCATAATGCTGTTCTCAGATTGCTAAAGTCCATACCTCCTCGGTGTGTTCTTATGGCTGCAGATCTTCACAGCACAGACGCTTTCTTCTGCATGCTGTTCTTTCCCAGTTCAGGGCTCCTTCAAGGCTCTCCCTGAATGGCTACGCCGCCCCCTTTTATCCCAGTTCTCTTCAATGCTCACAGCTGCAGCCCATCAAGGACAACCAGGACCTGTGGGGCAAAGCCTCTAGACAGATATTCAAATAGAATCCATTTCCTCTACTCTAGCCAGTAAGTACTACCCTACAAGTCCTCAGAACCCCAAAGGCCACCTTTCATCTGACACCCAGACCCTGGGGAAAGGACTTCTTTTTCCCATGGCAAATGGCCTCCCTTGGCAGCCACTCACCCTGGCAGAAAGTGGGAGCCTAGCTAGAATGATGCAATCGTTGCTGGATTTTTCCAAAAGAAAAGCTGGCAGCAACTAGGGCCCTGGAAGTACTTAGAGCCTCAAACGCCACCTTGAACATATTCCTGAGACCCTGGGGAAAGGACTTCGTTTTTCCCATGGGAAATGGCCTTCATTTGTGGCCACTTGGCCTGGCAGGCAGGGCAGTGCCAAGCCAGGAATCTACAAACTCTGCTGGATCCTTCCAGAACGAAAGCTGCCAGCAACTAGGACCCTGCAAGTCCTTAGAGCCCCAGATGCCACCAGTCATCTGACACCCAGAGCCTGGGCCAATGACTTCGTTTTCCCCATGGAAAATGGCCTCCATTTCTGGCCACTCGCCCTGACCAAGAGGGTGGTGCCCAGCAAGAAATTTGCAAGCTTTGCTGGATTGCTCCAAATCGAAAGCTACCACTTGTTGTTGTTCTATTTCTCTAGAGTCCCATCATGCTGTTCTCAGATTGCTAAAGTCCATACCTCCTCGGTGTGTTCTTATGGCTGCAGATCTTCACAGCACAGACGCTTTCTTCTGCATGCTGTTCTTTCCCAGTTCAGGGCTCCTTCAAGGCTCTCCCTGAATGGCTACGCCGCCCCCTTTTATCCCAGTTCTCTTCAATGCTCACAGCTGCAGCCCATCAAGGACAACCAGGACCTGTGGGACAGATATTCAAATAGAATCCATTTCCTCTACTCTAGCCAGTAAGTACTACCCTACAAGTCCTCAGAACCCCAAAGGCCACCTTTCATCTGACACCCAGACCCTGGGGAAAGGACTTCTTTTTCCCATGGCAAATGGCCTCCCTTGGCAGCCACTCACCCTGGCAGAAAGTGGGAGCCTAGCTAGAATGATGCAATCGTTGCTGGATTTTTCCAAAAGAAAAGCTGGCAGCAACTAGGGCCCTGGAAGTACTTAGAGCCTCAAACGCCACCTTGAACATATTCCTGAGACCCTGGGGAAAGGACTTCGTTTTTCCCATGGAAAATGGCCTTCATTTGTGGCCACTTGGCCTGGCAGGCAGGGCAGTGCCAAGCCAGGAATCTACAAACTCTGCTGGATCCTTCCAGAACGAAAGCTGCCAGCAACTAGGACCCTGCAAGTCCTTAGAGCCCCAGATGCCACCAGTCATCTGACACCCAGAGCCTGGGCCAATGACTTCGTTTTCCCCATGGAAAATGGCCTCCATTTCTGGCCACTCGCCCTGACCAAGAGGGTGGTGCCCAGCAAGAAATTTGCAAGCTTTGCTGGATTGCTCCAAATCGAAAGCTGCCACTTCTTGTTGTTTTATTTCTCTAGAGTCCCATCATGCTGTTCTCAGATTGCTAAAGTCCATACCTCCTCGGTGTGTTCTTATGGCTGCAGATCTTCACAGCACAGACGCTTTCTTCTGCATGCTGTTCTTTCCCAGTTCAGGGCTCCTTCAAGGCTCTCCCTGAATGGCTACGCCGCCCCCTTTTATCCCAGTTCTCTTCAATGCTCACAGCTGCAGCCCATCAAGGACAACCAGGACCTGTGGGGCAAAGCCTCTAGACAGATATTCAAATAGAATCCATTTCCTCTACTCTAGCCAGTAAGTACTACCCTACAAGTCCTCAGAACCCCAAAGGCCACCTTTCATCTGACACCCAGACCCTGGGGAAAGGACTTCTTTTTCCCATGGCAAATGGCCTCCCTTGGCAGCCACTCACCCTGGCAGAAAGTGGGAGCCTAGCTAGAATGATGCAATCGTTGCTGGATTTTTCCAAAAGAAAAGCTGGCAGCAACTAGGGCCCTGGAAGTACTTAGAGCCTCAAACGCCACCTTGAACATATTCCTGAGACCCTGGGGAAAGGACTTCGTTTTTCCCATGGGAAATGGCCTTCATTTGTGGCCACTTGGCCTGGCAGGCAGGGCAGTGCCAAGCCAGGAATCTACAAACTATGCTGGATCCTTCCAGAACGAAAGCTGCCAGCAACTAGGACCCTGCAAGTCCTTAGAGCCCCAGACGCCACCTTTCATCTGACACCCAGAGCCTGGGCCAATGACTTCGTTTTCCCCATGGAAAATGGCCTCCATTTCTGGCCTCTCACCCTGACCAAGAGGGTGGTGCCCAGCAAGAAATTTGCAAGCTTTGCTGGATTGCTCCAAATCTAAAGCTACCACTTGTTGTTGTTCTATTTCTCTAGAGTCCCATCATGCTGTTCTCAGATTGCTAAAGTCCATACCTCCTCGGTGTGTTCTTATGGCTGCAGATCTTCACAGCACAGACGCTTTCTTCTGCATGCTGTTCTTTCCCAGTTCAGGGCTCCTTCAAGGCTCTCCCTGAATGGCTACGCCGCCCCCTTTTATCCCAGTTCTCTTCAATGCTCACAGCTGCAGCCCATCAAGGACAACCAGGACCTGTGGGACAGATATTCAAATAGAATCCATTTCCTCTACTCTAGCCAGTAAGTACTACCCTACAAGTCCTCAGAACCCCAAAGGCCACCTTTCATCTGACACCCAGACCCTGGGGAAAGGACTTCTTTTTCCCATGGCAAATGGCCTCCCTTGGCAGCCACTCACCCTGGCAGAAAGTGGGAGCCTAGCTAGAATGATGCAATCGTTGCTGGATTTTTCCAAAAGAAAAGCTGGCAGCAACTAGGGCCCTGGAAGTACTTAGAGCCTCAAACGCCACCTTGAACATATTCCTGAGACCCTGGGGAAAGGACTTCGTTTTTCCCATGGGAAATGGCCTTCATTTGTGGCCACTTGGCCTGGCAGGCAGGGCAGTGCCAAGCCAGGAATCTACAAACTCTGCTGGATCCTTCCAGAACGAAAGCTGCCAGCAACTAGGACCCTGCAAGTCCTTAGAGCCCCAGATGCCACCAGTCATCTGACACCCAGAGCCTGGGCCAATGACTTCGTTTTCCCCATGGAAAATGGCCTCCATTTCTGGCCACTCGCCCTGACCAAGAGGGTGGTGCCCAGCAAGAAATTTGCAAGCTTTGCTGGATTGCTCCAAATCGAAAGCTGCCACTTGTTGTTGTTCTATTTCTCTAGAGTCCCATCATGCTGTTCTCAGATTGCTAAAGTCCATACCTCCTCGGTGTGTTCTTATGGCTGCAGATCTTCACAGCACAGACGCTTTCTTCTGCATGCTGTTCTTTCCCAGTTCAGGGCTCCTTCAAGGCTCTCCCTGAATGGCTACGCCGCCCCCTTTTATCCCAGTTCTCTTCAATGCTCACAGCTGCAGCCCATCAAGGACAACCAGGGCCTGTGGGGCAAAGCCTCTAGACAGATATTCAAATAGAATCCATTTCCTCTACTCTAGCCAGTAAGTACTACCCTACAAGTCCTCAGAACCCCAAAGGCCACCTTTCATCTGACACCCAGACCCTGGGGAAAGGACTTCTTTTTCCCATGGCAAATGGCCTCCCTTGGCAGCCACTCACCCTGGCAGAAAGTGGGAGCCTAGCTAGAATGATGCAATCGTTGCTGGATTTTTCCAAAAGAAAAGCTGGCAGCAACTAGGGCCCTGGAAGTACTTAGAGCCTCAAACGCCACCTTGAACATATTCCTGAGACCCTGGGGAAAGGACTTCGTTTTTCCCATGGGAAATGGCCTTCATTTGTGGCCACTTGGCCTGGCAGGCAGGGCAGTGCCAAGCCAGGAATCTACAAACTCTGCTGGATCCTTCCAGAACGAAAGCTGCCAGCAACTAGGACCCTGCAAGTCCTTAGAGCCCCAGATGCCACCAGTCATCTGACACCCAGAGCCTGGGCCAATGACTTCGTTTTCCCCATGGAAAATGGCCTCCATTTCTGGCCACTCGCCCTGACCAAGAGGGTGGTGCCCAGCAAGAAATTTGCAAGCTTTGCTGGATTGCTCCAAATCTAAAGCTACCACTTGTTGTTGTTCTATTTCTCTAGAGTCCCATCATGCTGTTCTCAGATTGCTAAAGTCCATACCTCCTCGGTGTGTTCTTATGGCTGCAGATCTTCACAGCACAGACGCTTTCTTCTGCATGCTGTTCTTTCCCAGTTCAGGGCTCCTTCAAGGCTCTCCCTGAATGGCTACGCCGCCCCCTTTTATCCCAGTTCTCTTCAATGCTCACAGCTGCAGCCCATCAAGGACAACCAGGACCTGTGGGACAGATATTCAAATAGAATCCATTTCCTCTACTCTAGCCAGTAAGTACTACCCTACAAGTCCTCAGAACCCCAAAGGCCACCTTTCATCTGACACCCAGACCCTGGGGAAAGGACTTCTTTTTCCCATGGCAAATGGCCTCCCTTGGCAGCCACTCACCCTGGCAGAAAGTGGGAGCCTAGCTAGAATGATGCAATCGTTGCTGGATTTTTCCAAAAGAAAAGCTGGCAGCAACTAGGGCCCTGGAAGTACTTAGAGCCTCAAACGCCACCTTGAACATATTCCTGAGACCCTGGGGAAAGGACTTCGTTTTTCCCATGGAAAATGGCCTTCATTTGTGGCCACTTGGCCTGGCAGGCAGGGCAGTGCCAAGCCAGGAATCTACAAACTCTGCTGGATCCTTCCAGAACGAAAGCTGCCAGCAACTAGGACCCTGCAAGTCCTTAGAGCCCCAGATGCCACCAGTCATCTGACACCCAGAGCCTGGGCCAATGACTTCGTTTTCCCCATGGAAAATGGCCTCCATTTCTGGCCACTCGCCCTGACCAAGAGGGTGGTGCCCAGCAAGAAATTTGCAAGCTTTGCTGGATTGCTCCAAATCGAAAGCTGCCACTTCTTGTTGTTTTATTTCTCTAGAGTCCCATCATGCTGTTCTCAGATTGCTAAAGTCCATACCTCCTCGGTGTGTTCTTATGGCTGCAGATCTTCACAGCACAGACGCTTTCTTCTGCATGCTGTTCTTTCCCAGTTCAGGGCTCCTTCAAGGCTCTCCCTGAATGGCTACGCCGCCCCCTTTTATCCCAGTTCTCTTCAATGCTCACAGCTGCAGCCCATCAAGGACAACCAGGACCTGTGGGGCAAAGCCTCTAGACAGATATTCAAATAGAATCCATTTCCTCTACTCTAGCCAGTAAGTACTACCCTACAAGTCCTCAGAACCCCAAAGGCCACCTTTCATCTGACACCCAGACCCTGGGGAAAGGACTTCTTTTTCCCATGGCAAATGGCCTCCCTTGGCAGCCACTCACCCTGGCAGAAAGTGGGAGCCTAGCTAGAATGATGCAATCGTTGCTGGATTTTTCCAAAAGAAAAGCTGGCAGCAACTAGGGCCCTGGAAGTACTTAGAGCCTCAAACGCCACCTTGAACATATTCCTGAGACCCTGGGGAAAGGACTTCGTTTTTCCCATGGGAAATGGCCTTCATTTGTGGCCACTTGGCCTGGCAGGCAGGGCAGTGCCAAGCCAGGAATCTACAAACTATGCTGGATCCTTCCAGAACGAAAGCTGCCAGCAACTAGGACCCTGCAAGTCCTTAGAGCCCCAGACGCCACCTTTCATCTGACACCCAGAGCCTGGGCCAATGACTTCGTTTTCCCCATGGAAAATGGCCTCCATTTCTGGCCTCTCACCCTGACCAAGAGGGTGGTGCCCAGCAAGAAATTTGCAAGCTTTGCTGGATTGCTCCAAATCTAAAGCTACCACTTGTTGTTGTTCTATTTCTCTAGAGTCCCATCATGCTGTTCTCAGATTGCTAAAGTCCATACCTCCTCGGTGTGTTCTTATGGCTGCAGATCTTCACAGCACAGACGCTTTCTTCTGCATGCTGTTCTTTCCCAGTTCAGGGCTCCTTCAAGGCTCTCCCTGAATGGCTACGCCGCCCCCTTTTATCCCAGTTCTCTTCAATGCTCACAGCTGCAGCCCATCAAGGACAACCAGGACCTGTGGGACAGATATTCAAATAGAATCCATTTCCTCTACTCTAGCCAGTAAGTACTACCCTACAAGTCCTCAGAACCCCAAAGGCCACCTTTCATCTGACACCCAGACCCTGGGGAAAGGACTTCTTTTTCCCATGGCAAATGGCCTCCCTTGGCAGCCACTCACCCTGGCAGAAAGTGGGAGCCTAGCTAGAATGATGCAATCGTTGCTGGATTTTTCCAAAAGAAAAGCTGGCAGCAACTAGGGCCCTGGAAGTACTTAGAGCCTCAAACGCCACCTTGAACATATTCCTGAGACCCTGGGGAAAGGACTTCGTTTTTCCCATGGAAAATGGCCTTCATTTGTGGCCACTCTGCCTGGCAGGCAGGGCAGTGCCAAGCCAGGAATCTACAAACTGTGCTGGATCCTTCCAGAACGAAAGCTGCCAGCAACTAGGACCCTGCAAGTCCTTACAGCCCCAGATGCCACCAGTCATCTGACACCCAGAGCCTGGGCCAATGACTTCGTTTTCCCCATGGAAAATGGCCTCCATTTCTGGCCACTCGCCCTGACCAAGAGGGTGGTGCCCAGCAAGAAATTTGCAAGCTTTGCTGGATTGCTCCAAATCTAAAGCTACCACTTGTTGTTCTTCTATTTCTCTAGAGTCCCATCATGCTGTTCTCAGATTGCTAAAGTCCATACCTCCTCGGTGTGTTCTTATGGCTGCAGATCTTCACAGCACAGACGCTTTCTTCTGCATGCTGTTCTTTCCCAGTTCAGGGCTCCTTCAAGGCTCTCCCTGAATGGCTACGCCGCCCCCTTTTATCCCAGTTCTCTTCAATGCTCACAGCTGCAGCCCATCAAGGACAACCAGGACCTGTGGGACAGATATTCAAATAGAATCCATTTCCTCTACTCTAGCCAGTAAGTACTACCCTACAAGTCCTCAGAACCCCAAAGGCCACCTTTCATCTGACACCCAGACCCTGGGGAAAGGACTTCTTTTTCCCATGGCAAATGGCCTCCCTTGGCAGCCACTCACCCTGGCAGAAAGTGGGAGCCTAGCTAGAATGATGCAATCGTTGCTGGATTTTTCCAAAAGAAAAGCTGGCAGCAACTAGGGCCCTGGAAGTACTTAGAGCCTCAAACGCCACCTTGAACATATTCCTGAGACCCTGGGGAAAGGACTTCTTTTTCCCATGGAAAATGGCCTTCATTTGTGGCCACTTGGCCTGGCAGGCAGGGCAGTGCCAAGCCAGGAATCTACAAACTGTGCTGGATCCTTCCAGAACGAAAGCTGCCAGCAACTAGGACCCTGCAAGTCCTTACAGCCCCAGATGCCACCAGTCATCTGACACCCAGAGCCTGGGCCAATGACTTCGTTTTCCCCATGGAAAATGGCCTCCATTTCTGGCCACTCGCCCTGACCAAGAGGGTGGTGCCTAGCAAGAAATTTGCAAGCTTTGCTGGATTGCTCCAAATCTAAAGCTGCCACTTGTTGTTGTTCTATTTCTCTAGAGTCCCATCATGCTGTTCTCAGATTGCTAAAGTCCATACCTCCTCGGTGTGTTCTTATGGCTGCAGATCTTCACAGCACAGACGCTTTCTTCTGCATGCTGTTCTTTCCCAGTTCAGGGCTCCTTCAAGGCTCTCCCTGAATGGCTACGCCGCCCCCTTTTATCCCAGTTCTCTTCAATGCTCACAGCTGCAGCCCATCAAGGACAACCAGGACCTGTGGGGCAAAGCCTCTAGACAGATATTCAAATAGAATCCATTTCCTCTACTCTAGCCAGTAAGTACTACCCTACAAGTCCTCAGAACCCCAAAGGCCACCTTTCATCTGACACCCAGACCCTGGGGAAAGGACTTCTTTTTCCCATGGCAAATGGCCTCCCTTGGCAGCCACTCACCCTGGCAGAAAGTGGGAGCCTAGCTAGAATGATGCAATCGTTGCTGGATTTTTCCAAAAGAAAAGCTGGCAGCAACTAGGGCCCTGGAAGTACTTAGAGCCTCAAACGCCACCTTGAACATATTCCTGAGACCCTGGGGAAAGGACTTCGTTTTTCCCATGGGAAATGGCCTTCATTTGTGGCCACTTGGCCTGGCAGGCAGGGCAGTGCCAAGCCAGGAATCTACAAACTCTGCTGGATCCTTCCAGAACAAAAGCTGCCAGCAACTAGGACCCTGCAAGTCCTTAGAGCCCCAGATGCCACCTGTCATCTGACACCCAGAGCCTGGGCCAATGACTTCGTTTTCCCCATGGAAAATGGCCTCCATTTCTGGCCACTCGCCCTGACCAAGAGGGTGGTGCCCAGCAAGAAATTTGCAAGCTTTGCTGGATTGCTCCAAATCGAAAGCTGCCACTTGTTGTTGTTTTATTTCTCTAGAGTCCCATCATGCTGTTCTCAGATTGCTAAAGTCCATACCTCCTCGGTGTGTTCTTATGGCTGCAGATCTTCACAGCACAGACGCTTTCTTCTGCATGCTGTTCTTTCCCAGTTCAGGGCTCCTTCAAGGCTCTCCCTGAATGGCTACGCCGCCCCCTTTTATCCCAGTTCTCTTCAATGCTCACAGCTGCAGCCCATCAAGGACAACCAGGACCTGTGGGGCAAAGCCTCTAGACAGATATTCAAATAGAATCCATTTCCTCTACTCTAGCCAGTAAGTACTACCCTACAAGTCCTCAGAACCCCAAAGGCCACCTTTCATCTGACACCCAGACCCTGGGGAAAGGACTTCTTTTTCCCATGGCAAATGGCCTCCCTTGGCAGCCACTCACCCTGGCAGAAAGTGGGAGCCTAGCTAGAATGATGCAATCGTTGCTGGATTTTTCCAAAAGAAAAGCTGGCAGCAACTAGGGCCCTGGAAGTACTTAGAGCCTCAAACGCCACCTTGAACATATTACTGAGACCCTGGGGAAAGGACTTCGTTTTTCCCATGGAAAATGGCCTTCATTTGTGGCCACTTGGCCTGGCAGGCAGGGCAGTGCCAAGCCAGGAATCTACAAACTCTGCTGGATCCTTCCAGAACGAAAGCTGCCAGCAACTAGGACCCTGCAAGTCCTTAGAGCCCCAGATGCCACCAGTCATCTGACACCCAGAGCCTGGGCCAATGACTTCGTTTTCCCCATGGAAAATGGCCTCCATTTCTGGCCACTCGCCCTGACCAAGAGGGTGGTGCCCAGCAAGAAATTTGCAAGCTTTGCTGGATTGCTCCAAATCGAAAGCTGCCACTTGTTGTTGTTCTATTTCTCTAGAGTCCCATCATGCTGTTCTCAGATTGCTAAAGTCCATACCTCCTCGGTGTGTTCTTATGGCTGCAGATCTTCACAGCACAGACGCTTTCTTCTGCATGCTGTTCTTTCCCAGTTCAGGGCTCCTTCAAGGCTCTCCCTGAATGGCTACGCCGCCCCCTTTTATCCCAGTTCTCTTCAATGCTCACAGCTGCAGCCCATCAAGGACAACCAGGACCTGTGGGACAGATATTCAAATAGAATCCATTTCCTCTACTCTAGCCAGTAAGTACTACCCTACAAGTCCTCAGAACCCCAAAGGCCACCTTTCATCTGACACCCAGACCCTGGGGAAAGGACTTCTTTTTCCCATGGCAAATGGCCTCCCTTGGCAGCCACTCACCCTGGCAGAAAGTGGGAGCCTAGCTAGAATGATGCAATCGTTGCTGGATTTTTCCAAAAGAAAAGCTGGCAGCAACTAGGGCCCTGGAAGTACTTAGAGCCTCAAACGCCACCTTGAACATATTACTGAGACCCTGGGGAAAGGACTTCGTTTTTCCCATGGAAAATGGCCTTCATTTCTGGCCACTCTGCCTGGCAGGCAGGGCAGTGCCAAGCCAGGAATCTACAAACTGTGCTGGATCCTTCCAGAACGAAAGCTGCCAGCAACTAGGACCCTGCAAGTCCTTACAGCCCCAGATGCCACCAGTCATCTGACACCCAGAGCCTGGGCCAATGACTTCGTTTTCCCCATGGAAAATGGCCTCCATTTCTGGCCACTCGCCCTGACCAAGAGGGTGGTGCCCAGCAAGAAATTTGCAAGCTTTGCTGGATTGCTCCAAATCTAAAGCTACCACTTGTTGTTGTTCTATTTCTCTAGAGTCCCATCATGCTGTTCTCAGATTGCTAAAGTCCATACCTCCTCGGTGTGTTCTTATGGCTGCAGATCTTCACAGCACAGACGCTTTCTTCTGCATGCTGTTCTTTCCCAGTTCAGGGCTCCTTCAAGGCTCTCCCTGAATGGCTACGCCGCCCCCTTTTATCCCAGTTCTCTTCAATGCTCACAGCTGCAGCCCATCAAGGACAACCAGGACCTGTGGGACAGATATTCAAATAGAATCCATTTCCTCTACTCTAGCCAGTAAGTACTACCCTACAAGTCCTCAGAACCCCAAAGGCCACCTTTCATCTGACACCCAGACCCTGGGGAAAGGACTTCTTTTTCCCATGGCAAATGGCCTCCCTTGGCAGCCACTCACCCTGGCAGAAAGTGGGAGCCTAGCTAGAATGATGCAATCGTTGCTGGATTTTTCCAAAAGAAAAGCTGCCAGCAACTAGGGCCCTGGAAGTACTTAGAGCCTCAAACGCCACCTTGAACATATTACTGAGACCCTGGGGAAAGGACTTCGTTTTTCCCATGGAAAATGGCCTTCATTTGTGGCCACTTGGCCTGGCAGGCAGGGCAGTGCCAAGCCAGGAATCTACAAACTCTGCTGGATCCTTCCAGAACGAAAGCTGCCAGCAACTAGGACCCTGCAAGTCCTTAGAGCCCCAGATGCCACCAGTCATCTGACACCCAGAGCCTGGGCCAATGACTTTGTTTTCCCCATGGAAAATGGCCTCCATTTCTGGCCACTCGCCCTGACCAAGAGGGTGGTGCCCAGCAAGAAATTTGCAAGCTTTGCTGGATTGCTCCAAATCTAAAGCTGCCACTTGTTGTTGTTCTATTTCTCTAGAGTCCCATCATGCTGTTCTCAGATTGCTAAAGTCCATACCTCCTCGGTGTGTTCTTATGGCTGCAGATCTTCACAGCACAGACGCTTTCTTCTGCATGCTGTTCTTTCCCAGTTCAGGGCTCCTTCAAGGCTCTCCCTGAATGGCTACGCCGCCCCCTTTTATCCCAGTTCTCTTCAATGCTCACAGCTGCAGCCCATCAAGGACAACCAGGACCTGTGGGACAGATATTCAAATAGAATCCATTTCCTCTACTCTAGCCAGTAAGTACTACCCTACAAGTCCTCAGAACCCCAAAGGCCACCTTTCATCTGACACCCAGACCCTGGGGAAAGGACTTCTTTTTCCCATGGCAAATGGCCTCCCTTGGCAGCCACTCACCCTGGCAGAAAGTGGGAGCCTAGCTAGAATGATGCAATCGTTGCTGGATTTTTCCAAAAGAAAAGCTGCCAGCAACTAGGGCCCTGGAAGTACTTAGAGCCTCAAACGCCACCTTGAACATATTCCTGAGACCCTGGGGAAAGGACTTCGTTTTTCCCATGGAAAATGGCCTTCATTTCTGGCCACTTGGCCTGGCAGGCAGGGCAGTGCCAAGCCAGGAATCTACAAACTCTGCTGGATCCTTCCAGAATGAAAGCTGCCAGCAACTAGGACCCTGCAAGTCCTTAGAGCCCCAGATGCCACCAGTCATCTGACACCCAGAGCCTGGGCCAATGACTTTGTTTTCCCCATGGAAAATTGCCTCCATTTCTGGCCACTCGCCCTGACCAAGAGGGTGGTGCCCAGCAAGAAATTTGCAAGCTTTGCTGGATTGCTCCAAATCGAAAGCTGCCACTTGTTGTTGTTCTATTTCTCTAGAGTCCCATCATGCTGTTCTCAGATTGCTAAAGTCCATACCTCCTCGGTGTGTTCTTATGGCTGCAGATCTTCACAGCACAGACGCTTTCTTCTGCATGCTGTTCTTTCCCAGTTCAGGGCTCCTTCAAGGCTCTCCCTGAATGGCTACGCCGCCCCCTTTTATCCCAGTTCTCTTCAATGCTCACAGCTGCAGCCCATCAAGGACAACCAGGACCTGTGGGACAGATATTCAAATAGAATCCATTTCCTCTACTCTAGCCAGTAAGTACTACCCTACAAGTCCTCAGAACCCCAAAGGCCACCTTTCATCTGACACCCAGACCCTGGGGAAAGGACTTCTTTTTCCCATGGCAAATGGCCTCCCTTGGCAGCCACTCACCCTGGCAGAAAGTGGGAGCCTAGCTAGAATGATGCAATCGTTGCTGGATTTTTCCAAAAGAAAAGCTGGCAGCAACTAGGGCCCTGGAAGTACTTAGAGCCTCAAACGCCACCTTGAACATATTCCTGAGACCCTGGGGAAAGGACTTCGTTTTTCCCATGGAAAATGGCCTTCATTTGTGGCCACTTGGCCTGGCAGGCAGGGCAGTGCCAAGCCAGGAATCTACAAACTCTGCTGGATCCTTCCAGAACGAAAGCTGCCAGCAACTAGGACCCTGCAAGTCCTTACAGCCCCAGATGCCACCAGTCATCTGACACCCAGAGCCTGGGCCAATGACTTCGTTTTCCCCATGGAAAATGGCCTCCATTTCTGGCCACTCGCCCTGACCAAGAGGGTGGTGCCCAGCAAGAAATTTGCAAGCTTTGCTGGATTGCTCCAAATCTAAAGCTGCCACTTGTTGTTGTTCTATTTCTCTAGAGTCCCATCATGCTGTTCTCAGATTGCTAAAGTCCATACCTCCTCGGTGTGTTCTTATGGCTGCAGATCTTCACAGCACAGACGCTTTCTTCTGCATGCTGTTCTTTCCCAGTTCAGGGCTCCTTCAAGGCTCTCCCTGAATGGCTAAGCCGCCCCCTTTTATCCCAGTTCTCTTCAATGCTCACAGCTGCAGCCCATCAAGGACAACCAGGACCTGTGGGACAGATATTCAAATAGAATCCATTTCCTCTACTCTAGCCAGTAAGTACTACCCTACAAGTCCTCAGAACCCCAAAGGCCACCTTTCATCTGACACCCAGACCCTGGGGAAAGGACTTCTTTTTCCCATGGCAAATGGCCTCCCTTGGCAGCCACTCACCCTGGCAGAAAGTGGGAGCCTAGCTAGAATGATGCAATCGTTGCTGGATTTTTCCAAAAGAAAAGCTGGCAGCAACTAGGGCCCTGGAAGTACTTAGAGCCTCAAACGCCACCTTGAACATATTCCTGAGACCCTGGGGAAAGGACTTCGTTTTTCCCATGGAAAATGGCCTTCATTTCTGGCCACTTGGCCTGGCAGGCAGGGCAGTGCCAAGCCAGGAATCTACAAACTGTGCTGGATCCTTCCAGAACGAAAGCTGCCAGCAACTAGGACCCTGCAAGTCCTTACAGCCCCAGATGCCACCAGTCATCTGACACCCAGAGCCTGGGCCAATGACTTCGTTTTCCCCATGGAAAATGGCCTCCATTTCTGGCCACTCGCCCTGACCAAGAGGGTGGTGCCCAGCAAGAAATTTGCAAGCTTTGCTGGATTGCTCCAAATCGAAAGCTGCCACTTCTTGTTGTTTTATTTCTCTAGAGTCCCATCATGCTGTTCTCAGATTGCTAAAGTCCATACCTCCTCGGTGTGTTCTTATGGCTGCAGATCTTCACAGCACAGACGCTTTCTTCTGCATGCTGTTCTTTCCCAGTTCAGGGCTCCTTCAAGGCTCTCCCTGAATGGCTACGCCGCCCCCTTTTATCCCAGTTCTCTTCAATGCTCACAGCTGCAGCCCATCAAGGACAACCAGGACCTGTGGGGCAAAGCCTCTAGACAGATATTCAAATAGAATCCATTTCCTCTACTCTAGCCAGTAAGTACTACCCTACAAGTCCTCAGAACCCCAAAGGCCACCTTTCATCTGACACCCAGACCCTGGGGAAAGGACTTCTTTTTCCCATGGCAAATGGCCTCCCTTGGCAGCCACTCACCCTGGCAGAAAGTGGGAGCCTAGCTAGAATGATGCAATCGTTGCTGGATTTTTCCAAAAGAAAAGCTGCCAGCAACTAGGGCCCTGGAAGTACTTAGAGCCTCAAACGCCACCTTGAACATATTCCTGAGACCCTGGGGAAAGGACTTCGTTTTTCCCATGGAAAATGGCCTTCATTTGTGGCCACTTGGCCTGGCAGGCAGGGCAGTGCCAAGCCAGGAATCTACAAACTCTGCTGGATCCTTCCAGAACGAAAGCTGCCAGCAACTAGGACCCTGCAAGTCCTTAGAGCCCCAGATGCCACCAGTCATCTGACACCCAGAGCCTGGGCCAATGACTTTGTTTTCCCCATGGAAAATTGCCTCCATTTCTGGCCACTCGCCCTGACCAAGAGGGTGGTGCCCAGCAAGAAATTTGCAAGCTTTGCTGGATTGCTCCAAATCGAAAGCTGCCACTTGTTGTTGTTCTATTTCTCTAGAGTCCCATCATGCTGTTCTCAGATTGCTAAAGTCCATACCTCCTCGGTGTGTTCTTATGGCTGCAGATCTTCACAGCACAGACGCTTTCTTCTGCATGCTGTTCTTTCCCAGTTCAGGGCTCCTTCAAGGCTCTCCCTGAATGGCTACGCCGCCCCCTTTTATCCCAGTTCTCTTCAATGCTCACAGCTGCAGCCCATCAAGGACAACCAGGACCTGTGGGACAGATATTCAAATAGAATCCATTTCCTCTACTCTAGCCAGTAAGTACTACCCTACAAGTCCTCAGAACCCCAAAGGCCACCTTTCATCTGACACCCAGACCCTGGGGAAAGGACTTCTTTTTCCCATGGCAAATGGCCTCCCTTGGCAGCCACTCACCCTGGCAGAAAGTGGGAGCCTAGCTAGAATGATGCAATCGTTGCTGGATTTTTCCAAAAGAAAAGCTGGCAGCAACTAGGGCCCTGGAAGTACTTAGAGCCTCAAACGCCACCTTGAACATATTCCTGAGACCCTGGGGAAAGGACTTCGTTTTTCCCATGGAAAATGGCCTTCATTTGTGGCCACTTGGCCTGGCAGGCAGGGCAGTGCCAAGCCAGGAATCTACAAACTCTGCTGGATCCTTCCAGAACGAAAGCTGCCAGCAACTAGGACCCTGCAAGTCCTTACAGCCCCAGATGCCACCAGTCATCTGACACCCAGAGCCTGGGCCAATGACTTCGTTTTCCCCATGGAAAATGGCCTCCATTTCTGGCCACTCGCCCTGACCAAGAGGGTGGTGCCCAGCAAGAAATTTGCAAGCTTTGCTGGATTGCTCCAAATCTAAAGCTGCCACTTGTTGTTGTTCTATTTCTCTAGAGTCCCATCATGCTGTTCTCAGATTGCTAAAGTCCATACCTCCTCGGTGTGTTCTTATGGCTGCAGATCTTCACAGCACAGACGCTTTCTTCTGCATGCTGTTCTTTCCCAGTTCAGGGCTCCTTCAAGGCTCTCCCTGAATGGCTACGCCGCCCCCTTTTATCCCAGTTCTCTTCAATGCTCACAGCTGCAGCCCATCAAGGACAACCAGGACCTGTGGGACAGATATTCAAATAGAATCCATTTCCTCTACTCTAGCCAGTAAGTACTACCCTACAAGTCCTCAGAACCCCAAAGGCCACCTTTCATCTGACACCCAGACCCTGGGGAAAGGACTTCTTTTTCCCATGGCAAATGGCCTCCCTTGGCAGCCACTCACCCTGGCAGAAAGTGGGAGCCTAGCTAGAATGATGCAATCGTTGCTGGATTTTTCCAAAAGAAAAGCTGGCAGCAACTAGGGCCCTGGAAGTACTTAGAGCCTCAAACGCCACCTTGAACATATTCCTGAGACCCTGGGGAAAGGACTTCGTTTTTCCCATGGAAAATGGCCTTCATTTGTGGCCACTTGGCCTGGCAGGCAGGGCAGTGCCAAGCCAGGAATCTACAAACTCTGCTGGATCCTTCCAGAACGAAAGCTGCCAGCAACTAGGACCCTGCAAGTCCTTACAGCCCCAGATGCCACCAGTCATCTGACACCCAGAGCCTGGGCCAATGACTTCGTTTTCCCCATGGAAAATGGCCTCCATTTCTGGCCACTCGCCCTGACCAAGAGGGTGGTGCCCAGCAAGAAATTTGCAAGCTTTGCTGGATTGCTCCAAATCTAAAGCTGCCACTTGTTGTTGTTCTATTTCTCTAGAGTCCCATCATGCTGTTCTCAGATTGCTAAAGTCCATACCTCCTCGGTGTGTTCTTATGGCTGCAGATCTTCACAGCACAGACGCTTTCTTCTGCATGCTGTTCTTTCCCAGTTCAGGGCTCCTTCAAGGCTCTCCCTGAATGGCTAAGCCGCCCCCTTTTATCCCAGTTCTCTTCAATGCTCACAGCTGCAGCCCATCAAGGACAACCAGGACCTGTGGGACAGATATTCAAATAGAATCCATTTCCTCTACTCTAGCCAGTAAGTACTACCCTACAAGTCCTCAGAACCCCAAAGGCCACCTTTCATCTGACACCCAGACCCTGGGGAAAGGACTTCTTTTTCCCATGGCAAATGGCCTCCCTTGGCAGCCACTCACCCTGGCAGAAAGTGGGAGCCTAGCTAGAATGATGCAATCGTTGCTGGATTTTTCCAAAAGAAAAGCTGGCAGCAACTAGGGCCCTGGAAGTACTTAGAGCCTCAAACGCCACCTTGAACATATTCCTGAGACCCTGGGGAAAGGACTTCGTTTTTCCCATGGAAAATGGCCTTCATTTCTGGCCACTTGGCCTGGCAGGCAGGGCAGTGCCAAGCCAGGAATCTACAAACTGTGCTGGATCCTTCCAGAACGAAAGCTGCCAGCAACTAGGACCCTGCAAGTCCTTACAGCCCCAGATGCCACCAGTCATCTGACACCCAGAGCCTGGGCCAATGACTTCGTTTTCCCCATGGAAAATGGCCTCCATTTCTGGCCACTCGCCCTGACCAAGAGGGTGGTGCCCAGCAAGAAATTTGCAAGCTTTGCTGGATTGCTCCAAATCGAAAGCTGCCACTTCTTGTTGTTTTATTTCTCTAGAGTCCCATCATGCTGTTCTCAGATTGCTAAAGTCCATACCTCCTCGGTGTGTTCTTATGGCTGCAGATCTTCACAGCACAGACGCTTTCTTCTGCATGCTGTTCTTTCCCAGTTCAGGGCTCCTTCAAGGCTCTCCCTGAATGGCTACGCCGCCCCCTTTTATCCCAGTTCTCTTCAATGCTCACAGCTGCAGCCCATCAAGGACAACCAGGACCTGTGGGGCAAAGCCTCTAGACAGATATTCAAATAGAATCCATTTCCTCTACTCTAGCCAGTAAGTACTACCCTACAAGTCCTCAGAACCCCAAAGGCCACCTTTCATCTGACACCCAGACCCTGGGGAAAGGACTTCTTTTTCCCATGGCAAATGGCCTCCCTTGGCAGCCACTCACCCTGGCAGAAAGTGGGAGCCTAGCTAGAATGATGCAATCGTTGCTGGATTTTTCCAAAAGAAAAGCTGCCAGCAACTAGGGCCCTGGAAGTACTTAGAGCCTCAAACGCCACCTTGAACATATTCCTGAGACCCTGGGGAAAGGACTTCGTTTTTCCCATGGAAAATGGCCTTCATTTGTGGCCACTTGGCCTGGCAGGCAGGGCAGTGCCAAGCCAGGAATCTACAAACTCTGCTGGATCCTTCCAGAACGAAAGCTGCCAGCAACTAGGACCCTGCAAGTCCTTAGAGCCCCAGATGCCACCAGTCATCTGACACCCAGAGCCTGGGCCAATGACTTTGTTTTCCCCATGGAAAATTGCCTCCATTTCTGGCCACTCGCCCTGACCAAGAGGGTGGTGCCCAGCAAGAAATTTGCAAGCTTTGCTGGATTGCTCCAAATCGAAAGCTGCCACTTGTTGTTGTTCTATTTCTCTAGAGTCCCATCATGCTGTTCTCAGATTGCTAAAGTCCATACCTCCTCGGTGTGTTCTTATGGCTGCAGATCTTCACAGCACAGACGCTTTCTTCTGCATGCTGTTCTTTCCCAGTTCAGGGCTCCTTCAAGGCTCTCCCTGAATGGCTACGCCGCCCCCTTTTATCCCAGTTCTCTTCAATGCTCACAGCTGCAGCCCATCAAGGACAACCAGGACCTGTGGGACAGATATTCAAATAGAATCCATTTCCTCTACTCTAGCCAGTAAGTACTACCCTACAAGTCCTCAGAACCCCAAAGGCCACCTTTCATCTGACACCCAGACCCTGGGGAAAGGACTTCTTTTTCCCATGGCAAATGGCCTCCCTTGGCAGCCACTCACCCTGGCAGAAAGTGGGAGCCTAGCTAGAATGATGCAATCGTTGCTGGATTTTTCCAAAAGAAAAGCTGGCAGCAACTAGGGCCCTGGAAGTACTTAGAGCCTCAAACGCCACCTTGAACATATTCCTGAGACCCTGGGGAAAGGACTTCGTTTTTCCCATGGAAAATGGCCTTCATTTGTGGCCACTTGGCCTGGCAGGCAGGGCAGTGCCAAGCCAGGAATCTACAAACTCTGCTGGATCCTTCCAGAACGAAAGCTGCCAGCAACTAGGACCCTGCAAGTCCTTACAGCCCCAGATGCCACCAGTCATCTGACACCCAGAGCCTGGGCCAATGACTTCGTTTTCCCCATGGAAAATGGCCTCCATTTCTGGCCACTCGCCCTGACCAAGAGGGTGGTGCCCAGCAAGAAATTTGCAAGCTTTGCTGGATTGCTCCAAATCTAAAGCTGCCACTTGTTGTTGTTCTATTTCTCTAGAGTCCCATCATGCTGTTCTCAGATTGCTAAAGTCCATACCTCCTCGGTGTGTTCTTATGGCTGCAGATCTTCACAGCACAGACGCTTTCTTCTGCATGCTGTTCTTTCCCAGTTCAGGGCTCCTTCAAGGCTCTCCCTGAATGGCTACGCCGCCCCCTTTTATCCCAGTTCTCTTCAATGCTCACAGCTGCAGCCCATCAAGGACAACCAGGACCTGTGGGACAGATATTCAAATAGAATCCATTTCCTCTACTCTAGCCAGTAAGTACTACCCTACAAGTCCTCAGAACCCCAAAGGCCACCTTTCATCTGACACCCAGACCCTGGGGAAAGGACTTCTTTTTCCCATGGCAAATGGCCTCCCTTGGCAGCCACTCACCCTGGCAGAAAGTGGGAGCCTAGCTAGAATGATGCAATCGTTGCTGGATTTTTCCAAAAGAAAAGCTGGCAGCAACTAGGGCCCTGGAAGTACTTAGAGCCTCAAACGCCACCTTGAACATATTCCTGAGACCCTGGGGAAAGGACTTCGTTTTTCCCATGGAAAATGGCCTTCATTTGTGGCCACTTGGCCTGGCAGGCAGGGCAGTGCCAAGCCAGGAATCTACAAACTCTGCTGGATCCTTCCAGAACGAAAGCTGCCAGCAACTAGGACCCTGCAAGTCCTTAGAGCCCCAGATGCCACCAGTCATCTGACACCCAGAGCCTGGGCCAATGACTTCATTTTCCCCATGGAAAATGGCCTCCATTTCTGGCCACTCGCCCTGACCAAGAGGGTGGTGCCCAGCAAGAAATTTGCAAGCTTTGCTGGATTGCTCCAAATCTAAAGCTACCACTTGTTGTTGTTCTATTTCTCTAGAGTCCCATCATGCTGTTCTCAGATTGCTAAAGTCCATACCTCCTCGGTGTGTTCTTATGGCTGCAGATCTTCACAGCACAGACGCTTTCTTCTGCATGCTGTTCTTTCCCAGTTCAGGGCTCCTTCAAGGCTCTCCCTGAATGGCTACGCCGCCCCCTTTTATCCCAGTTCTCTTCAATGCTCACAGCTGCAGCCCATCAAGGACAACCAGGACCTGTGGGACAGATATTCAAATAGAATCCATTTCCTCTACTCTAGCCAGTAAGTACTACCCTACAAGTCCTCAGAACCCCAAAGGCCACCTTTCATCTGACACCCAGACCCTGGGGAAAGGACTTCTTTTTCCCATGGCAAATGGCCTCCCTTGGCAGCCACTCACCCTGGCAGAAAGTGGGAGCCTAGCTAGAATGATGCAATCGTTGCTGGATTTTTCCAAAAGAAAAGCTGGCAGCAACTAGGGCCCTGGAAGTACTTAGAGCCTCAAACGCCACCTTGAACATATTCCTGAGACCCTGGGGAAAGGACTTCGTTTTTCCCATGGAAAATGGCCTTCATTTGTGGCCACTTGGCCTGGCAGGCAGGGCAGTGCCAAGCCAGGAATCTACAAACTCTGCTGGATCCTTCCAGAACGAAAGCTGCCAGCAACTAGGACCCTGCAAGTCCTTAGAGCCCCAGATGCCACCAGTCATCTGACACCCAGAGCCTGGGCCAATGACTTCGTTTTCCCCATGGAAAATGGCCTCCATTTCTGGCCACTCGCCCTGACCAAGAGGGTGGTGCCCAGCAAGAAATTTGCAAGCTTTGCTGGATTGCTCCAAATCTAAAGCTGCCACTTGTTGTTGTTCTATTTCTCTAGAGTCCCATCATGCTGTTCTCAGATTGCTAAAGTCCATACCTCCTCGGTGTGTTCTTATGGCTGCAGATCTTCACAGCACAGACGCTTTCTTCTGCATGCTGTTCTTTCCCAGTTCAGGGCTCCTTCAAGGCTCTCCCTGAATGGCTACGCCGCCCCCTTTTATCCCAGTTCTCTTCAATGCTCACAGCTGCAGCCCATCAAGGACAACCAGGGCCTGTGGGGCAAAGCCTCTAGACAGATATTCAAATAGAATCCATTTCCTCTACTCTAGCCAGTAAGTACTACCCTACAAGTCCTCAGAACCCCAAAGGCCACCTTTCATCTGACACCCAGACCCTGGGGAAAGGACTTCTTTTTCCCATGGCAAATGGCCTCCCTTGGCAGCCACTCACCCTGGCAGAAAGTGGGAGCCTAGCTAGAATGATGCAATCGTTGCTGGATTTTTCCAAAAGAAAAGCTGCCAGCAACTAGGGCCCTGGAAGTACTTAGAGCCTCAAACGCCACCTTGAACATATTCCTGAGACCCTGGGGAAAGGACTTCGTTTTTCCCATGGAAAATGGCCTTCATTTGTGGCCACTTGGCCTGGCAGGCAGGGCAGTGCCAAGCCAGGAATCTACAAACTGTGCTGGATCCTTCCAGAACGAAAGCTGCCAGCAACTAGGACCCTGCAAGTCCTTACAGCCCCAGATGCCACCAGTCATCTGACACCCAGAGCCTGGGCCAATGACTTCGTTTTCCCCATGGAAAATGGCCTCCATTTCTGGCCACTCGCCCTGACCAAGAGGGTGGTGCCCAGCAAGAAATTTGCAAGCTTTGCTGGATTGCTCCAAATCTAAAGCTACCACTTGTTGTTGTTCTATTTCTCTAGAGTCCCATCATGCTGTTCTCAGATTGCTAAAGTCCATACCTCCTCGGTGTGTTCTTATGGCTGCAGATCTTCACAGCACAGACGCTTTCTTCTGCATGCTGTTCTTTCCCAGTTCAGGGCTCCTTCAAGGCTCTCCCTGAATGGCTACGCCGCCCCCTTTTATCCCAGTTCTCTTCAATGCTCACAGCTGCAGCCCATCAAGGACAACCAGGACCTGTGGGACAGATATTCAAATAGAATCCATTTCCTCTACTCTAGCCAGTAAGTACTACCCTACAAGTCCTCAGAACCCCAAAGGCCACCTTTCATCTGACACCCAGACCCTGGGGAAAGGACTTCTTTTTCCCATGGCAAATGGCCTCCCTTGGCAGCCACTCACCCTGGCAGAAAGTGGGAGCCTAGCTAGAATGATGCAATCGTTGCTGGATTTTTCCAAAAGAAAAGCTGGCAGCAACTAGGGCCCTGGAAGTACTTAGAGCCTCAAACGCCACCTTGAACATATTCCTGAGACCCTGGGGAAAGGACTTCGTTTTTCCCATGGGAAATGGCCTTCATTTGTGGCCACTTGGCCTGGCAGGCAGGGCAGTGCCAAGCCAGGAATCTACAAACTCTGCTGGATCCTTCCAGAACGAAAGCTGCCAGCAACTAGGACCCTGCAAGTCCTTAGAGCCCCAGATGCCACCTGTCATCTGACACCCAGAGCCTGGGCCAATGACTTCGTTTTCCCCATGGAAAATGGCCTCCATTTCTGGCCACTCGCCCTGACCAAGAGGGTGGTGCCCAGCAAGAAATTTGCAAGCTTTGCTGGATTGCTCCAAATCGAAAGCTGCCACTTGTTGTTGTTTTATTTCTCTAGAGTCCCATAATGCTGTTCTCAGATTGCTAAAGTCCATACCTCCTCGGTGTGTTCTTATGGCTGCAGATCTTCACAGCACAGACGCTTTCTTCTGCATGCTGTTCTTTCCCAGTTCAGGGCTCCTTCAAGGCTCTCCCTGAATGGCTACGCCGCCCCCTTTTATCCCAGTTCTCTTCAATGCTCACAGCTGCAGCCCATCAAGGACAACCAGGACCTGTGGGGCAAAGCCTCTAGACAGATATTCAAATAGAATCCATTTCCTCTACTCTAGCCAGTAAGTACTACCCTACAAGTCCTCAGAACCCCAAAGGCCACCTTTCATCTGACACCCAGACCCTGGGGAAAGGACTTCTTTTTCCCATGGCAAATGGCCTCCCTTGGCAGCCACTCACCCTGGCAGAAAGTGGGAGCCTAGCTAGAATGATGCAATCGTTGCTGGATTTTTCCAAAAGAAAAGCTGGCAGCAACTAGGGCCCTGGAAGTACTTAGAGCCTCAAACGCCACCTTGAACATATTACTGAGACCCTGGGGAAAGGACTTCGTTTTTCCCATGGAAAATGGCCTTCATTTCTGGCCACTTGGCCTGGCAGGCAGGGCAGTGCCAAGCCAGGAATCTACAAACTGTGCTGGATCCTTCCAGAACGAAAGCTGCCAGCAACTAGGACCCTGCAAGTCCTTAGAGCCCCAGATGCCACCAGTCATCTGACACCCAGAGCCTGGGCCAATGACTTCGTTTTCCCCATGGAAAATGGCCTCCATTTCTGGCCACTCGCCCTGACCAAGAGGGTGGTGCCCAGCAAGAAATTTGCAAGCTTTGCTGGATTGCTCCAAATCGAAAGCTGCCACTTGTTGTTGTTCTATTTCTCTAGAGTCCCATCATGCTGTTCTCAGATTGCTAAAGTCCATACCTCCTCGGTGTGTTCTTATGGCTGCAGATCTTCACAGCACAGACGCTTTCTTCTGCATGCTGTTCTTTCCCAGTTCAGGGCTCCTTCAAGGCTCTCCCTGAATGGCTACGCCGCCCCCTTTTATCCCAGTTCTCTTCAATGCTCACAGCTGCAGCCCATCAAGGACAACCAGGACCTGTGGGACAGATATTCAAATAGAATCCATTTCCTCTACTCTAGCCAGTAAGTACTACCCTACAAGTCCTCAGAACCCCAAAGGCCACCTTTCATCTGACACCCAGACCCTGGGGAAAGGACTTCTTTTTCCCATGGCAAATGGCCTCCCTTGGCAGCCACTCACCCTGGCAGAAAGTGGGAGCCTAGCTAGAATGATGCAATCGTTGCTGGATTTTTCCAAAAGAAAAGCTGGCAGCAACTAGGGCCCTGGAAGTACTTAGAGCCTCAAACGCCACCTTGAACATATTACTGAGACCCTGGGGAAAGGACTTCGTTTTTCCCATGGAAAATGGCCTTCATTTCTGGCCACTCTGCCTGGCAGGCAGGGCAGTGCCAAGCCAGGAATCTACAAACTGTGCTGGATCCTTCCAGAACGAAAGCTGCCAGCAACTAGGACCCTGCAAGTCCTTAGAGCCCCAGATGCCACCAGTCATCTGACACCCAGAGCCTGGGCCAATGACTTCGTTTTCCCCATGGAAAATGGCCTCCATTTCTGGCCACTCGCCCTGACCAAGAGGGTGGTGCCCAGCAAGAAATTTGCAAGCTTTGCTGGATTGCTCCAAATCTAAAGCTACCACTTGTTGTTCTTCTATTTCTCTAGAGTCCCATCATGCTGTTCTCAGATTGCTAAAGTCCATACCTCCTCGGTGTGTTCTTATGGCTGCAGATCTTCACAGCACAGACGCTTTCTTCTGCATGCTGTTCTTTCCCAGTTCAGGGCTCCTTCAAGGCTCTCCCTGAATGGCTACGCCGCCCCCTTTTATCCCAGTTCTCTTCAATGCTCACAGCTGCAGCCCATCAAGGACAACCAGGACCTGTGGGGCAAAGCCTCTAGACAGATATTCAAATAGAATCCATTTCCTCTACTCTAGCCAGTAAGTACTACCCTACAAGTCCTCAGAACCCCAAAGGCCACCTTTCATCTGACACCCAGACCCTGGGGAAAGGACTTCTTTTTCCCATGGCAAATGGCCTCCCTTGGCAGCCACTCACCCTGGCAGAAAGTGGGAGCCTAGCTAGAATGATGCAATCGTTGCTGGATTTTTCCAAAAGAAAAGCTGGCAGCAACTAGGGCCCTGGAAGTACTTAGAGCCTCAAACGCCACCTTGAACATATTACTGAGACCCTGGGGAAAGGACTTCGTTTTTCCCATGGAAAATGGCCTTCATTTCTGGCCACTTGGCCTGGCAGGCAGGGCAGTGCCAAGCCAGGAATCTACAAACTGTGCTGGATCCTTCCAGAACGAAAGCTGCCAGCAACTAGGACCCTGCAAGTCCTTAGAGCCCCAGATGCCACCAGTCATCTGACACCCAGAGCCTGGGCCAATGACTTCGTTTTCCCCATGGAAAATGGCCTCCATTTCTGGCCACTCGCCCTGACCAAGAGGGTGGTGCCCAGCAAGAAATTTGCAAGCTTTGCTGGATTGCTCCAAATCGAAAGCTGCCACTTGTTGTTGTTCTATTTCTCTAGAGTCCCATCATGCTGTTCTCAGATTGCTAAAGTCCATACCTCCTCGGTGTGTTCTTATGGCTGCAGATCTTCACAGCACAGACGCTTTCTTCTGCATGCTGTTCTTTCCCAGTTCAGGGCTCCTTCAAGGCTCTCCCTGAATGGCTACGCCGCCCCCTTTTATCCCAGTTCTCTTCAATGCTCACAGCTGCAGCCCATCAAGGACAACCAGGACCTGTGGGACAGATATTCAAATAGAATCCATTTCCTCTACTCTAGCCAGTAAGTACTACCCTACAAGTCCTCAGAACCCCAAAGGCCACCTTTCATCTGACACCCAGACCCTGGGGAAAGGACTTCTTTTTCCCATGGCAAATGGCCTCCCTTGGCAGCCACTCACCCTGGCAGAAAGTGGGAGCCTAGCTAGAATGATGCAATCGTTGCTGGATTTTTCCAAAAGAAAAGCTGGCAGCAACTAGGGCCCTGGAAGTACTTAGAGCCTCAAACGCCACCTTGAACATATTCCTGAGACCCTGGGGAAAGGACTTCGTTTTTCCCATGGAAAATGGCCTTCATTTCTGGCCACTCTGCCTGGCAGGCAGGGCAGTGCCAAGCCAGGAATCTACAAACTGTGCTGGATCCTTCCAGAACGAAAGCTGCCAGCAACTAGGACCCTGCAAGTCCTTACAGCCCCAGATGCCACCAGTCATCTGACACCCAGAGCCTGGGCCAATGACTTCGTTTTCCCCATGGAAAATGGCCTCCATTTCTGGCCACTCGCCCTGACCAAGAGGGTGGTGCCCAGCAAGAAATTTGCAAGCTTTGCTGGATTGCTCCAAATCTAAAGCTACCACTTGTTGTTGTTCTATTTCTCTAGAGTCCCATCATGCTGTTCTCAGATTGCTAAAGTCCATACCTCCTCGGTGTGTTCTTATGGCTGCAGATCTTCACAGCACAGACGCTTTCTTCTGCATGCTGTTCTTTCCCAGTTCAGGGCTCCTTCAAGGCTCTCCCTGAATGGCTAAGCCGCCCCCTTTTATCCCAGTTCTCTTCAATGCTCACAGCTGCAGCCCATCAAGGACAACCAGGACCTGTGGGGCAAAGCCTCTAGACAGATATTCAAATAGAATCCATTTCCTCTACTCTAGCCAGTAAGTACTACCCTACAAGTCCTCAGAACCCCAAAGGCCACCTTTCATCTGACACCCAGACCCTGGGGAAAGGACTTCTTTTTCCCATGGCAAATGGCCTCCCTTGGCAGCCACTCACCCTGGCAGAAAGTGGGAGCCTAGCTAGAATGATGCAATCGTTGCTGGATTTTTCCAAAAGAAAAGCTGCCAGCAACTAGGGCCCTGGAAGTACTTAGAGCCTCAAACGCCACCTTGAACATATTCCTGAGACCCTGGGGAAAGGACTTCGTTTTTCCCATGGGAAATGGCCTTCATTTGTGGCCACTTGGCCTGGCAGGCAGGGCAGTGCCAAGCCAGGAATCTACAAACTCTGCTGGATCCTTCCAGAACGAAAGCTGCCAGCAACTAGGACCCTGCAAGTCCTTAGAGCCCCAGATGCCACCTGTCATCTGACACCCAGAGCCTGGGCCAATGACTTCGTTTTCCCCATGGAAAATGGCCTCCATTTCTGGCCACTCGCCCTGACCAAGAGGGTGGTGCCCAGCAAGAAATTTGCAAGCTTTGCTGGATTGCTCCAAATCGAAAGCTGCCACTTGTTGTTGTTTTATTTCTCTAGAGTCCCATAATGCTGTTCTCAGATTGCTAAAGTCCATACCTCCTCGGTGTGTTCTTATGGCTGCAGATCTTCACAGCACAGACGCTTTCTTCTGCATGCTGTTCTTTCCCAGTTCAGGGCTCCTTCAAGGCTCTCCCTGAATGGCTACGCCGCCCCCTTTTATCCCAGTTCTCTTCAATGCTCACAGCTGCAGCCCATCAAGGACAACCAGGACCTGTGGGGCAAAGCCTCTAGACAGATATTCAAATAGAATCCATTTCCTCTACTCTAGCCAGTAAGTACTACCCTACAAGTCCTCAGAACCCCAAAGGCCACCTTTCATCTGACACCCAGACCCTGGGGAAAGGACTTCTTTTTCCCATGGCAAATGGCCTCCCTTGGCAGCCACTCACCCTGGCAGAAAGTGGGAGCCTAGCTAGAATGATGCAATCGTTGCTGGATTTTTCCAAAAGAAAAGCTGGCAGCAACTAGGGCCCTGGAAGTACTTAGAGCCTCAAACGCCACCTTGAACATATTCCTGAGACCCTGGGGAAAGGACTTCGTTTTTCCCATGGAAAATGGCCTTCATTTCTGGCCACTTGGCCTGGCAGGCAGGGCAGTGCCAAGCCAGGAATCTACAAACTGTGCTGGATCCTTCCAGAACGAAAGCTGCCAGCAACTAGGACCCTGCAAGTCCTTAGAGCCCCAGATGCCACCAGTCATCTGACACCCAGAGCCTGGGCCAATGACTTCGTTTTCCCCATGGAAAATGGCCTCCATTTCTGGCCACTCGCCCTGACCAAGAGGGTGGTGCCCAGCAAGAAATTTGCAAGCTTTGCTGGATTGCTCCAAATCGAAAGCTGCCACTTGTTGTTGTTCTATTTCTCTAGAGTCCCATCATGCTGTTCTCAGATTGCTAAAGTCCATACCTCCTCGGTGTGTTCTTATGGCTGCAGATCTTCACAGCACAGACGCTTTCTTCTGCATGCTGTTCTTTCCCAGTTCAGGGCTCCTTCAAGGCTCTCCCTGAATGGCTACGCCGCCCCCTTTTATCCCAGTTCTCTTCAATGCTCACAGCTGCAGCCCATCAAGGACAACCAGGACCTGTGGGACAGATATTCAAATAGAATCCATTTCCTCTACTCTAGCCAGTAAGTACTACCCTACAAGTCCTCAGAACCCCAAAGGCCACCTTTCATCTGACACCCAGACCCTGGGGAAAGGACTTCTTTTTCCCATGGCAAATGGCCTCCCTTGGCAGCCACTCACCCTGGCAGAAAGTGGGAGCCTAGCTAGAATGATGCAATCGTTGCTGGATTTTTCCAAAAGAAAAGCTGGCAGCAACTAGGGCCCTGGAAGTACTTAGAGCCTCAAACGCCACCTTGAACATATTACTGAGACCCTGGGGAAAGGACTTCGTTTTTCCCATGGAAAATGGCCTTCATTTCTGGCCACTCTGCCTGGCAGGCAGGGCAGTGCCAAGCCAGGAATCTACAAACTGTGCTGGATCCTTCCAGAACGAAAGCTGCCAGCAACTAGGACCCTGCAAGTCCTTAGAGCCCCAGATGCCACCAGTCATCTGACACCCAGAGCCTGGGCCAATGACTTCGTTTTCCCCATGGAAAATGGCCTCCATTTCTGGCCACTCGCCCTGACCAAGAGGGTGGTGCCCAGCAAGAAATTTGCAAGCTTTGCTGGATTGCTCCAAATCTAAAGCTACCACTTGTTGTTGTTCTATTTCTCTAGAGTCCCATCATGCTGTTCTCAGATTGCTAAAGTCCATACCTCCTCGGTGTGTTCTTATGGCTGCAGATCTTCACAGCACAGACGCTTTCTTCTGCATGCTGTTCTTTCCCAGTTCAGGGCTCCTTCAAGGCTCTCCCTGAATGGCTAAGCCGCCCCCTTTTATCCCAGTTCTCTTCAATGCTCACAGCTGCAGCCCATCAAGGACAACCAGGACCTGTGGGGCAAAGCCTCTAGACAGATATTCAAATAGAATCCATTTCCTCTACTCTAGCCAGTAAGTACTACCCTACAAGTCCTCAGAACCCCAAAGGCCACCTTTCATCTGACACCCAGACCCTGGGGAAAGGACTTCTTTTTCCCATGGCAAATGGCCTCCCTTGGCAGCCACTCACCCTGGCAGAAAGTGGGAGCCTAGCTAGAATGATGCAATCGTTGCTGGATTTTTCCAAAAGAAAAGCTGGCAGCAACTAGGGCCCTGGAAGTACTTAGAGCCTCAAACGCCACCTTGAACATATTACTGAGACCCTGGGGAAAGGACTTCGTTTTTCCCATGGAAAATGGCCTTCATTTCTGGCCACTTGGCCTGGCAGGCAGGGCAGTGCCAAGCCAGGAATCTACAAACTGTGCTGGATCCTTCCAGAACGAAAGCTGCCAGCAACTAGGACCCTGCAAGTCCTTAGAGCCCCAGATGCCACCAGTCATCTGACACCCAGAGCCTGGGCCAATGACTTCGTTTTCCCCATGGAAAATGGCCTCCATTTCTGGCCACTCGCCCTGACCAAGAGGGTGGTGCCCAGCAAGAAATTTGCAAGCTTTGCTGGATTGCTCCAAATCGAAAGCTGCCACTTGTTGTTGTTCTATTTCTCTAGAGTCCCATCATGCTGTTCTCAGATTGCTAAAGTCCATACCTCCTCGGTGTGTTCTTATGGCTGCAGATCTTCACAGCACAGACGCTTTCTTCTGCATGCTGTTCTTTCCCAGTTCAGGGCTCCTTCAAGGCTCTCCCTGAATGGCTACGCCGCCCCCTTTTATCCCAGTTCTCTTCAATGCTCACAGCTGCAGCCCATCAAGGACAACCAGGACCTGTGGGACAGATATTCAAATAGAATCCATTTCCTCTACTCTAGCCAGTAAGTACTACCCTACAAGTCCTCAGAACCCCAAAGGCCACCTTTCATCTGACACCCAGACCCTGGGGAAAGGACTTCTTTTTCCCATGGCAAATGGCCTCCCTTGGCAGCCACTCACCCTGGCAGAAAGTGGGAGCCTAGCTAGAATGATGCAATCATTGCTGGATTTTTCCAAAAGAAAAGCTGGCAGCAACTAGGGCCCTGGAAGTACTTAGAGCCTCAAACGCCACCTTGAACATATTACTGAGACCCTGGGGAAAGGACTTCGTTTTTCCCATGGAAAATGGCCTTCATTTCTGGCCACTCTGCCTGGCAGGCAGGGCAGTGCCAAGCCAGGAATCTACAAACTGTGCTGGATCCTTCCAGAACGAAAGCTGCCAGCAACTAGGACCCTGCAAGTCCTTACAGCCCCAGATGCCACCAGTCATCTGACACCCAGAGCCTGGGCCAATGACTTCGTTTTCCCCATGGAAAATGGCCTCCATTTCTGGCCACTCGCCCTGACCAAGAGGGTGGTGCCCAGCAAGAAATTTGCAAGCTTTGCTGGATTGCTCCAAATCTAAAGCTACCACTTGTTGTTGTTCTATTTCTCTAGAGTCCCATCATGCTGTTCTCAGATTGCTAAAGTCCATACCTCCTCGGTGTGTTCTTATGGCTGCAGATCTTCACAGCACAGACGCTTTCTTCTGCATGCTGTTCTTTCCCAGTTCAGGGCTCCTTCAAGGCTCTCCCTGAATGGCTAAGCCGCCCCCTTTTATCCCAGTTCTCTTCAATGCTCACAGCTGCAGCCCATCAAGGACAACCAGGACCTGTGGGACAGATATTCAAATAGAATCCATTTCCTCTACTCTAGCCAGTAAGTACTACCCTACAAGTCCTCAGAACCCCAAAGGCCACCTTTCATCTGACACCCAGACCCTGGGGAAAGGACTTCTTTTTCCCATGGCAAATGGCCTCCCTTGGCAGCCACTCACCCTGGCAGAAAGTGGGAGCCTAGCTAGAATGATGCAATCGTTGCTGGATTTTTCCAAAAGAAAAGCTGCCAGCAACTAGGGCCCTGGAAGTACTTAGAGCCTCAAACGCCACCTTGAACATATTACTGAGACCCTGGGGAAAGGACTTCGTTTTTCCCATGGAAAATGGCCTTCATTTCTGGCCACTTGGCCTGGCAGGCAGGGCAGTGCCAAGCCAGGAATCTACAAACTCTGCTGGATCCTTCCAGAACGAAAGCTGCCAGCAACTAGGACCCTGCAAGTCCTTAGAGCCCCAGATGCCACCAGTCATCTGACACCCAGAGCCTGGGCCAATGACTTCGTTTTCCCCATGGAAAATGGCCTCCATTTCTGGCCACTCGCCCTGACCAAGAGGGTGGTGCCCAGCAAGAAATTTGCAAGCTTTGCTGGATTGCTCCAAATCGAAAGCTGCCACTTGTTGTTGTTCTATTTCTCTAGAGTCCCATCATGCTGTTCTCAGATTGCTAAAGTCCATACCTCCTCGGTGTGTTCTTATGGCTGCAGATCTTCACAGCACAGACGCTTTCTTCTGCATGCTGTTCTTTCCCAGTTCAGGGCTCCTTCAAGGCTCTCCCTGAATGGCTACGCCGCCCCCTTTTATCCCAGTTCTCTTCAATGCTCACAGCTGCAGCCCATCAAGGACAACCAGGACCTGTGGGACAGATATTCAAATAGAATCCATTTCCTCTACTCTAGCCAGTAAGTACTACCCTACAAGTCCTCAGAACCCCAAAGGCCACCTTTCATCTGACACCCAGACCCTGGGGAAAGGACTTCTTTTTCCCATGGCAAATGGCCTCCCTTGGCAGCCACTCACCCTGGCAGAAAGTGGGAGCCTAGCTAGAATGATGCAATCGTTGCTGGATTTTTCCAAAAGAAAAGCTGGCAGCAACTAGGGCCCTGGAAGTACTTAGAGCCTCAAACGCCACCTTGAACATATTACTGAGACCCTGGGGAAAGGACTTCGTTTTTCCCATGGAAAATGGCCTTCATTTCTGGCCACTCTGCCTGGCAGGCAGGGCAGTGCCAAGCCAGGAATCTACAAACTGTGCTGGATCCTTCCAGAACGAAAGCTGCCAGCAACTAGGACCCTGCAAGTCCTTACAGCCCCAGATGCCACCAGTCATCTGACACCCAGAGCCTGGGCCAATGACTTCGTTTTCCCCATGGAAAATGGCCTCCATTTCTGGCCACTCGCCCTGACCAAGAGGGTGGTGCCCAGCAAGAAATTTGCAAGCTTTGCTGGATTGCTCCAAATCTAAAGCTACCACTTGTTGTTGTTCTATTTCTCTAGAGTCCCATCATGCTGTTCTCAGATTGCTAAAGTCCATACCTCCTCGGTGTGTTCTTATGGCTGCAGATCTTCACAGCACAGACGCTTTCTTCTGCATGCTGTTCTTTCCCAGTTCAGGGCTCCTTCAAGGCTCTCCCTGAATGGCTAAGCCGCCCCCTTTTATCCCAGTTCTCTTCAATGCTCACAGCTGCAGCCCATCAAGGACAACCAGGACCTGTGGGGCAAAGCCTCTAGACAGATATTCAAATAGAATCCATTTCCTCTACTCTAGCCAGTAAGTACTACCCTACAAGTCCTCAGAACCCCAAAGGCCACCTTTCATCTGACACCCAGACCCTGGGGAAAGGACTTCTTTTTCCCATGGCAAATGGCCTCCCTTGGCAGCCACTCACCCTGGCAGAAAGTGGGAGCCTAGCTAGAATGATGCAATCGTTGCTGGATTTTTCCAAAAGAAAAGCTGGCAGCAACTAGGGCCCTGGAAGTACTTAGAGCCTCAAACGCCACCTTGAACATATTCCTGAGACCCTGGGGAAAGGACTTCGTTTTTCCCATGGGAAATGGCCTTCATTTGTGGCCACTTGGCCTGGCAGGCAGGGCAGTGCCAAGCCAGGAATCTACAAACTCTGCTGGATCCTTCCAGAACGAAAGCTGCCAGCAACTAGGACCCTGCAAGTCCTTACAGCCCCAGATGCCACCAGTCATCTGACACCCAGAGCCTGGGCCAATGACTTCGTTTTCCCCATGGAAAATGGCCTCCATTTCTGGCCACTCGCCCTGACCAAGAGGGTGGTGCCCAGCAAGAAATTTGCAAGCTTTGCTGGATTGCTCCAAATCTAAAGCTACCACTTGTTGTTGTTCTATTTCTCTAGAGTCCCATCATGCTGTTCTCAGATTGCTAAAGTCCATACCTCCTCGGTGTGTTCTTATGGCTGCAGATCTTCACAGCACAGACGCTTTCTTCTGCATGCTGTTCTTTCCCAGTTCAGGGCTCCTTCAAGGCTCTCCCTGAATGGCTAAGCCGCCCCCTTTTATCCCAGTTCTCTTCAATGCTCACAGCTGCAGCCCATCAAGGACAACCAGGACCTGTGGGACAGATATTCAAATAGAATCCATTTCCTCTACTCTAGCCAGTAAGTACTACCCTACAAGTCCTCAGAACCCCAAAGGCCACCTTTCATCTGACACCCAGACCCTGGGGAAAGGACTTCTTTTTCCCATGGCAAATGGCCTCCCTTGGCAGCCACTCACCCTGGCAGAAAGTGGGAGCCTAGCTAGAATGATGCAATCGTTGCTGGATTTTTCCAAAAGAAAAGCTGGCAGCAACTAGGGCCCTGGAAGTACTTAGAGCCTCAAACGCCACCTTGAACATATTCCTGAGACCCTGGGAAAGGACTTCGTTTTTCCCATGGAAAATGGCCTTCATTTGTGGCCACTTGGCCTGGCAGGCAGGGCAGTGCCAAGCCAGGAATCTACAAACTCTGCTGGATCCTTCCAGAACGAAAGCTGCCAGCAACTAGGACCCTGCAAGTCCTTAGAGCCCCAGATGCCACCTGTCATCTGACACCCAGAGCCTGGGCCAATGACTTCGTTTTCCCCATGGAAAATGGCCTCCATTTCTGGCCACTCGCCCTGACCAAGAGGGTGGTGCCCAGCAAGAAATTTGCAAGCTTTGCTGGATTGCTCCAAATCGAAAGCTGCCACTTGTTGTTGTTTTATTTCTCTAGAGTCCCATAATGCTGTTCTCAGATTGCTAAAGTCCATACCTCCTCGGTGTGTTCTTATGGCTGCAGATCTTCACAGCACAGACGCTTTCTTCTGCATGCTGTTCTTTCCCAGTTCAGGGCTCCTTCAAGGCTCTCCCTGAATGGCTACGCCGCCCCCTTTTATCCCAGTTCTCTTCAATGCTCACAGCTGCAGCCCATCAAGGACAACCAGGACCTGTGGGACAGATATTCAAATAGAATCCATTTCCTCTACTCTAGCCAGTAAGTACTACCCTACAAGTCCTCAGAACCCCAAAGGCCACCTTTCATCTGACACCCAGACCCTGGGAAAGGACTTCTTTTTCCCATGGCAAATGGCCTCCCTTGGCAGCCACTCACCCTGGCAGAAAGTGGGAGCCTAGCTAGAATGATGCAATCGTTGCTGGATTTTTCCAAAAGAAAAGCTGGCAGCAACTAGGGCCCTGGAAGTACTTAGAGCCTCAAACGCCACCTTGAACATATTACTGAGACCCTGGGAAAGGACTTCGTTTTTCCCATGGAAAATGGCCTTCATTTCTGGCCACTCTGCCTGGCAGGCAGGGCAGTGCCAAGCCAGGAATCTACAAACTGTGCTGGATCCTTCCAGAACGAAAGCTGCCAGCAACTAGGACCCTGCAAGTCCTTACAGCCCCAGATGCCACCAGTCATCTGACACCCAGAGCCTGGGCCAATGACTTTGTTTTCCCCATGGAAAATGGCCTCCATTTCTGGCCACTCGCCCTGACCAAGAGGGTGGTGCCCAGCAAGAAATTTGCAAGCTTTGCTGGATTGCTCCAAATCTAAAGCTGCCACTTGTTGTTGTTCTATTTCTCTAGAGTCCCATCATGCTGTTCTCAGATTGCTAAAGTCCATACCTCCTCGGTGTGTTCTTATGGCTGCAGATCTTCACAGCACAGACGCTTTCTTCTGCATGCTGTTCTTTCCCAGTTCAGGGCTCCTTCAAGGCTCTCCCTGAATGGCTACGCCGCCCCCTTTTATCCCAGTTCTCTTCAATGCTCACAGCTGCAGCCCATCAAGGACAACCAGGACCTGTGGGACAGATATTCAAATAGAATCCATTTCCTCTACTCTAGCCAGTAAGTACTACCCTACAAGTCCTCAGAACCCCAAAGGCCACCTTTCATCTGACACCCAGACCCTGGGGAAAGGACTTCTTTTTCCCATGGCAAATGGCCTCCCTTGGCAGCCACTCACCCTGGCAGAAAGTGGGAGCCTAGCTAGAATGATGCAATCGTTGCTGGATTTTTCCAAAAGAAAAGCTGCCAGCAACTAGGGCCCTGGAAGTACTTAGAGCCTCAAACGCCACCTTGAACATATTCCTGAGACCCTGGGGAAAGGACTTCGTTTTTCCCATGGAAAATGGCCTTCATTTGTGGCCACTTGGCCTGGCAGGCAGGGCAGTGCCAAGCCAGGAATCTACAAACTCTGCTGGATCCTTCCAGAATGAAAGCTGCCAGCAACTAGGACCCTGCAAGTCCTTAGAGCCCCAGATGCCACCAGTCATCTGACACCCAGAGCCTGGGCCAATGACTTTGTTTTCCCCATGGAAAATTGCCTCCATTTCTGGCCACTCGCCCTGACCAAGAGGGTGGTGCCCAGCAAGAAATTTGCAAGCTTTGCTGGATTGCTCCAAATCGAAAGCTGCCACTTGTTGTTGTTCTATTTCTCTAGAGTCCCATCATGCTGTTCTCAGATTGCTAAAGTCCATACCTCCTCGGTGTGTTCTTATGGCTGCAGATCTTCACAGCACAGACGCTTTCTTCTGCATGCTGTTCTTTCCCAGTTCAGGGCTCCTTCAAGGCTCTCCCTGAATGGCTACGCCGCCCCCTTTTATCCCAGTTCTCTTCAATGCTCACAGCTGCAGCCCATCAAGGACAACCAGGACCTGTGGGACAGATATTCAAATAGAATCCATTTCCTCTACTCTAGCCAGTAAGTACTACCCTACAAGTCCTCAGAACCCCAAAGGCCACCTTTCATCTGACACCCAGACCCTGGGAAAGGACTTCTTTTTCCCATGGCAAATGGCCTCCCTTGGCAGCCACTCACCCTGGCAGAAAGTGGGAGCCTAGCTAGAATGATGCAATCGTTGCTGGATTTTTCCAAAAGAAAAGCTGGCAGCAACTAGGGCCCTGGAAGTACTTAGAGCCTCAAACGCCACCTTGAACATATTCCTGAGACCCTGGGGAAAGGACTTCGTTTTTCCCATGGAAAATGGCCTTCATTTGTGGCCACTTGGCCTGGCAGGCAGGGCAGTGCCAAGCCAGGAATCTACAAACTCTGCTGGATCCTTCCAGAACGAAAGCTGCCAGCAACTAGGACCCTGCAAGTCCTTACAGCCCCAGATGCCACCAGTCATCTGACACCCAGAGCCTGGGCCAATGACTTCGTTTTCCCCATGGAAAATGGCCTCCATTTCTGGCCACTCGCCCTGACCAAGAGGGTGGTGCCCAGCAAGAAATTTGCAAGCTTTGCTGGATTGCTCCAAATCTAAAGCTGCCACTTGTTGTTGTTCTATTTCTCTAGAGTCCCATCATGCTGTTCTCAGATTGCTAAAGTCCATACCTCCTCGGTGTGTTCTTATGGCTGCAGATCTTCACAGCACAGACGCTTTCTTCTGCATGCTGTTCTTTCCCAGTTCAGGGCTCCTTCAAGGCTCTCCCTGAATGGCTAAGCCGCCCCCTTTTATCCCAGTTCTCTTCAATGCTCACAGCTGCAGCCCATCAAGGACAACCAGGACCTGTGGGACAGATATTCAAATAGAATCCATTTCCTCTACTCTAGCCAGTAAGTACTACCCTACAAGTCCTCAGAACCCCAAAGGCCACCTTTCATCTGACACCCAGACCCTGGGGAAAGGACTTCTTTTTCCCATGGCAAATGGCCTCCCTTGGCAGCCACTCACCCTGGCAGAAAGTGGGAGCCTAGCTAGAATGATGCAATCGTTGCTGGATTTTTCCAAAAGAAAAGCTGGCAGCAACTAGGGCCCTGGAAGTACTTAGAGCCTCAAACGCCACCTTGAACATATTCTGAGACCCTGGGGAAAGGACTTCGTTTTTCCATGGAAAATGGCCTTCATTTCTGGCCACTTGGCCTGGCAGGCAGGGCAGTGCCAAGCCAGGAATCTACAAACTGTGCTGGATCCTTCCAGAACGAAAGCTGCCAGCAACTAGGACCCTGCAAGTCCTTACAGCCCCAGATGCCACCAGTCATCTGACACCCAGAGCCTGGGCCAATGACTTCGTTTTCCCCATGGAAAATGGCCTCCATTTCTGGCCACTCGCCCTGACCAAGAGGGTGGTGCCCAGCAAGAAATTTGCAAGCTTTGCTGGATTGCTCCAAATCGAAAGCTGCCACTTCTTGTTGTTTTATTTCTCTAGAGTCCCATCATGCTGTTCTCAGATTGCTAAAGTCCATACCTCCTCGGTGTGTTCTTATGGCTGCAGATCTTCACAGCACAGACGCTTTCTTCTGCATGCTGTTCTTTCCCAGTTCAGGGCTCCTTCAAGGCTCTCCCTGAATGGCTACGCCGCCCCCTTTTATCCCAGTTCTCTTCAATGCTCACAGCTGCAGCCCATCAAGGACAACCAGGACCTGTGGGACAGATATTCAAATAGAATCCATTTCCTCTACTCTAGCCAGTAAGTACTACCCTACAAGTCCTCAGAACCCCAAAGGCCACCTTTCATCTGACACCCAGACCCTGGGAAAGGACTTCTTTTTCCCATGGCAAATGGCCTCCCTTGGCAGCCACTCACCCTGGCAGAAAGTGGGAGCCTAGCTAGAATGATGCAATCGTTGCTGGATTTTTCCAAAAGAAAAGCTGCCAGCAACTAGGGCCCTGGAAGTACTTAGAGCCTCAAACGCCACCTTGAACATATTCCTGAGACCCTGGGGAAAGGACTTCGTTTTTCCCATGGAAAATGGCCTTCATTTCTGGCCACTTGGCCTGGCAGGCAGGGCAGTGCCAAGCCAGGAATCTACAAACTGTGCTGGATCCTTCCAGAACGAAAGCTGCCAGCAACTAGGACCCTGCAAGTCCTTACAGCCCCAGATA